>NC_087165.1:1593210-1893210 GCF_035594125.1 Scylla paramamosain
GAGTCACCCTGCCAAGTGGGTACATTATTCAAGTATAACTGCAAGCTCCCTACCCTGCTTTAATCTTGTTAAATTTTTGCTTATTTCACCTCATCCCCCAAAACTGTGATCAATAAATAATGAACTAAATGAGTTGCGTTCCATTATAAGATAATCAGATTTCACTCAGCCCTCTCAAATAAGCACACAATGATTTTTAAAACTTAATCTTCATTTTAAACAGTGAGTGGAGTGAAGCATGCTGCTGGCCTCTTTTCCCCTCCCTGTCCCTTCCCTATTCTCCATTCTTGGTCAGTAACTAGTGTATAGCAGTCTGTGCTCAACCATCTTCTTTCTCTCTGGGCTCTCCAATTTTAAGGGAGGTTGAGCCTGTCTTCTGGGAGATTGGAGACGAGTTGGGTTCAGACTTGAGCATGTAATATCCTGTTGGGATGTGGATGGAAACCTGTGGGAGGTAGCCCTCAGGGTATACCCTAACAGTATGGCATCTTCCCTGTCTCTCCCTATAATATGAAGTGGCGAGTTCTTTTTCAATTTTTGCATTCTTCCTTCCCTGACAGTGGGTGAAACAGGGTGACAACCTTTTAAGGCTTGATAGCTGTTTGCAACCAGCCAATCGCCTGGGTTCATGTTGTTTGTGTGTGTGTGTGTGTTTATTTTTCTTTTCTAATTTTTCGATCTAAAAGATCGAAAAATAATCTTTTAATCTTTTAGATAAGTGTTAAAAGGTTTATGTGTAATGTCTTTTCAGATAATTATACTTTACCCACAACTGGCTGGCAAATAGCTCAAGTACATCACATTACCATTCCATGGTCAGTATAGTTATCACATTAGAAATACCTTGGAGAAATCATTTAAATAGAATTTTCCTGATATTTCTTTTAGATTTATATTTTACAAATTGTAATACAGTTGGGTAATTTTTTTTAGATGGGGAGATATTTTCCTAAACATTTGTGTTCAAACATCATATTTTCTGATATGTTAAAATATCCTGGCTGCTCAGTTAGATACATTCATTACACATCTCAGAACCTTATAGGGAGAATAATCGAATACCTCCTTTAGAGGTACTAGACCCATAACTCACACATTTTTTTTTTTCTTTACATAAAGGAACGTGAAATAACATTGAGTAGTCACATAAAAGAAAAAAAAAATTTTTTCATAACCAATAACAAAACAGAGCTCAGGATTGCCAAATCTTTGTTAATGAATCAATATATAGGCCCCAAATGAATTCCAATGACGTCAATATAAAACTTACTATCCTTTGAAAAATGTGAGAAAATTCTTTTTTGTATTCTGTTTTGCTTATATGTCTATTGTATAAGGTTTTTGTACTCGTTCATTTTTTAGTGTCGCTAACATAGTTTGTGTAATGTTTACCATTAACCAATAGGAACCCACCACAGCAAGATTGTGTTGAGTTTTCAAATGTTGGTGTATTGCAGCTAAGGTGGTCACCAGCACAAGGCCAACAGGTCAGCCACTTCTTTCCTCTCTTCGAGGGAAGTGTGTTTTAGTATTTTAATGTTTTTTTTTTTTTCTTCTTTTCTGTTTTTAGTCGACGGTCTGAAGATGTTAGTGTTTCTTAAAACACAGTACTATTGGTAGTACGGTGTGTTTACACATTCCTCTACAACAGATTAGGGTCAGGCAGGAACCAACTCCAGAATCGGTTCTGACGGATCTACCAGGAATTGTCTGGAACTAATACCGTGTCTTGGAGCCGGTTTCACACGAGTAGTGAAGGCAGATATGCATGAGTTACAACTCAAATAGTTAAGTAGTGTTTAAAATATGTGTAATCATTAACATCATGCAAATGGTCATACAAATGGCATCTACTAATGAACAAAGTAGTGAAATACAAGTGTCCCTGCATCCAGTATTCAAAGAAACTGCGTGAATATGAAAATATTTTGTTCATGCTGGCCAATAGTAGACACCTATTTAGTATTGCCATACGCATAACCTTTTTTCTTTTTTAATTCTTATTGGTAGATACCTATGATGTCATAAAATACAATGGGGACCATAATGGGTGTGGGGAGAGCGAGCGGGCCCTCGCCATCCTTCTCCCCTCCCCAGCCTTCACCCCTTCCTCCCTTCCTTCCTCTCCTGTCCCCAGACATGTGGCTGTTTTATTTGGTGCCACAGAGACTGTGCTGAGTGGAGTTTCACATGCCTCAGTTGGAGCTAAACCTTTACGTGATTCAGATGTACTAGAAAGAGCCGGTGATATATATATATATATATATATATATATATATATATATATATATATATATATATATATATATATATATATATATATATATATATATATATATATATATAAGGTGATATATAGAAGGTTTATAATAGTAATTCTTGCTGGAATTTTCTAATGGTAGATCCCCACCTATGGCATATTGTAAGCTCAAAAAAGAAAGGTTGCAGGTGTTTTGTCACTCTCATTAACTGAGGCAGCGGCTGCCTGATTTTAACTCTACTCAAGGTTTGCATGTCCTTCAGTTTTGTGCCTGAAAAACGTGAGAGAGCCCTTGCTCATCCCTTTTTCTTTTTTGTGTGGTCTCTCTGTGTCGTGAGCATTTTTGTATTCATCAAATGCAACTGGCCCTGGCTGATAGCCTTTTTTGTTGATGGCCAGATAATTAAATCAAGTGATGTAATATCCTGCTGGACAGTTTTTGTGGAAGATAGCCCTCGGGGTATTATACCCTCATCTCTGTGGCATCTGTTCTATCTGTCTCACCCTGGTATGTGGCTTGGCAAGTTCATTCTCAGCTTTTGGGATAAGTTTGTGTGGTGTATATTTTCTTCCCTGTGGTTGTATAAAACAGAGTGGCGACCTCTGAGGCTGGTACCTGTGTACGACCTGTGAACTGGCCAGGGCTCATGGAGTAATTTGCGCTGCACTAGGCAACTGAGGATAGTGGCCTAAGGAAGCTGATCCAGAGTAGTGGCATCTGGGATAGGGGCTGTATCTGGCCCTAACATTATAATATATATATATATATATATATATATATATATATATATATATATATATATATATATATATATATATATATATATATATATATATATATAATGTTAGGGCCTTGTTGCCTTGACACTTTGTCTTGCACATGCACTTTGCAAATCCTTGCCCAGTTCCTGTAGATTGTTGTGTTGCAGCTGACTGAAGAGATATTTGTTTATTAAGTGGGATATCTTCCAATGCCAGTAAAGGCTTCTTGCACTCAGAAAACTGCAATCTAACATAGATGTTTTAACACTCCTTGTGTTGTGCCCACCTGATAAAATTCGTCTTGGACATCGATGATGACGGCCAAAATATCGCGAGCGTTTTAGACCAATTCTTCATAAATTAGGTATTGATAATGTTCGTCAGTTAGGAACACCGGGTTCTTTGCTGCAATGCTCCATCTTTTTTCAAGTTCAGCATCAAAACGTTGCTTCATTACTGATCCAAATAAACTAGATTTACTCAGTTCCATCTTGAAAGATAAACAACAGCCATGCAGATGTAAGTGGGGAGTAGTAGTAGTGGTGGTAACGTAGCTCATGGTGTTGTGGTGAGGGCGCACGGGGGTGTGACAACTGTGTGAAGCAGCCTTGAACGACGATGAATGAAGAGCGCATGCGCAAAGGGAAATAAATATGTAATAGCAAAGAAGTAATAATTAGCTACTGCAGTTTGCTCATTAATCTGCAGGTTTCACATGTTGCCTGAAATGAATTTGGTAATGTACATAATACCTAGGAAATGTACATATGTTATTTAATATCATACGATGCCTTGAAATTAGAGACGTCGCAGTGAGCGTTTTGATACCAGATAGCGCCAGAATTTTTAATTCTCGCCGGAAAATAAATACTTTTTGGGGCAAGGTTTTACAAGCTTACAAAGGTGTATCGTTGCACAGTAATGCGTCTGAATTTTAAGTCAATTAATTTCGTGATAACTGACAGCACATGACATTGTTTGAGCCTCTATTCATAATTTCAGATGATATTCTTAAAAGAGCCTATAAGTGTATCAAGGCAGGCAATCTGTAATTTTCTACTGACCTCAATGGAAGTATACTAATATATACTTGCATTTTCATGTACTAAACAACAGGCAAATCCATTTAATGTAAAGAAAATATAATTTTGTATCAGAGACTTTATTTTTGCGGTACGATCACTATCCTCGGGTACTTGGGCAGCGAGCAAACCAAAACACAGGACCACGCTTACTCGACTATCCTGCACAATGGATACATCACCGCCACAATCATGGACTACAGCGGAATTAAGAAAATTCCTGAAAGAACGAGCTATACCCTATTCTGGATATAGTAAAGCAAAGTAAAGGACTTTGTATCGGCAGAACTGAGAGGCTATTGTTTACACTTTACACTCCTTCCTAACGGCGCGAGGCGCTTTCTTTAACTGAAGAATCATGATCAAGATAAGTACGTCGTACGTCCGCCAGCGGTGCTGTTCTTTTTTTTATTTCACTGATTACTTTCATATACAGGACGTGTCAGTTATATGTGATATTTTTCAACATTCCCAGATAAAATGCACAAGCCGAAATCAATATCCTTTTATTTTTACTGTTCATACTTACTTAAAAAAAAATCATTACCTATTTTTAGTTTTATCTTATAATTCAATTAACAAAGCCTTATCATACACCAGTAAGTATGAATATTAATATTAAGGGTTATGTTTTTAATTTTAGATACACTTGTGCAGCAATTCATGCTGTATTTTTCCTGCACATCGATTTCAAATTTAGCTGAGACACCCCTTTGCCCCAGGAAATCGGAGGCAATTAAAAATGCTGGCGCTGATAGGTATCTACCAGCCTCACTGCGACGTCTCTAATTGTAGACATTTCATAGTTTGTCTAGGTACTTTATACAATACCGTATTTCACATTTCACCTGTAATATATATATATATATATATATATATATATATATATATATATATATATATATATATATATATATATATATATATATATATATATATATATATTATATATATATATATATATATATATATATATATAGTAGAGAAGGTTCCAAGTTATAGATGAGGTAAGCAGGGATACACCAGACTTCCTTCATTTATTACGTCTCACTTTCACAGAAGGCATCATCAGGCTAAAAATATAGATAAAAATAGGTACAAGGACAAAAATGATAAAATATCACACTAGGGACAAAATTAGAAATAAAACAACAACCAAAAGGGACAGGCAGGCAAGCATTAACAAAATAATGTGACAAAATAACCTATCCGACAAGAACTAGACAAAAAAAAAAAAAAAATCTTTCAAAAATAAAGATATAAAGCTATAGACAAACCTTTTGTGCTCTCGCGTACTCGCCACACCACACGCGAGAGCACACAAGGTTTGTCCATACATACCATTATATCTTTATTTTGACATCTTTTTTTTTTTTTTTTTTTTTTTTTTTTAGAAGCTGCTGCTGATTTTGTCACATTATTTTGTTAATGCTTGCCTGCCTGTCCCCTTTTGGTTGCTGTTTTGTTTTTAATTTTGTCCCTAGTGTGATATTATATATATATATATATATATATATATATATATATATATATATATATATATATATATATATATATATATATATATATATATATATATATATATATTTTTTTTTTCTTTTTTTAACTCATTACTTATCTACTGTCAATCGGAGAACAAAACCTTTCCAAATGGAATTACCTGATGCTTTCAGAAGGTGTCTGGGTCCCCACACTTTTTCTCCTGAAGTTCTAGTAATGTCTTTGGGTTACAGCGCTCTCTCCGGAACTTTTTGGACTGGAGTGTGTTTGATGAATCTTTTTGGGATTCGGGTTACTGGCCAGTATCTGAATGT
Organism: Scylla paramamosain; assembly: GCF_035594125.1. NCBI lineage: Eukaryota > Metazoa > Arthropoda > Malacostraca > Decapoda > Portunidae > Scylla > Scylla paramamosain. Next base: position 1,599,129 of record NC_087165.1, read on the forward strand.
TTAATGAATCAGCCGTTAATGTTCTTCATTTTGGAGATGAGCAGATTGCAGCAGTGGGGGCTGCCAAACACGGTAATGATGCGTTGAATATACCCAGTGTAATTTGGAAACTTGGCAGTAGGGAGGACGAGATCACGGAAAAAAGAAAGAGAGAAATATTTCTTCCATACAGAGGCGACGACACGTGCGCAAGTATCCAGGTCTATGTCATTAAGGACACAAACAACAAGGCGAGGAAAATGAACAAACTGATCATTAGTGAACTGAGCCTCCCAAAATACCAGCTCAACAACAAAGGTAGTGATGGTCGAGTGCATGTCTGTCAATGAAATGTTACCATTAGTTCACCACTCTTCCTAAACTGATGATGGTTATTTAGATTTAAGAACTGATGGTAAATTAACGAGGGTTCTTATCATTTGAGACGGTACTATAAGGTAATTTAAGTGTCTGGAATTAAAATTGTAATGGGCTATTTGGTGTTGTATTTTGTTATGTTCTTTTACCTATGCTTCTGTGTACAAATTTTTTTATATTCAATATGTTCATTATAATGTATTTACTTTCTCCTATGTGTCATTTGATAAAGGATTTTGTCGATGATTATTTAAATTAATGTTGTAATGACTAAAAGCTGGGGTTAGAAGAGACTCTGCCCACGTCAGTTGATGTGGAAAGGGGTCACGTGCTGGGAATTCATTCCCTTGTCCGAGGGTGAAGCGGGCAGACAGCGACGGGTGGAGAGCTGAGGGGTGGAGCGGTGGTTGTGACTACCCATACCTGGAGTACAGTAGAGTAGCGGTGGCTGTTCCTACATTCCTACATTTACGTAGACTGGCGGAGCGGTAGTGTCACGGGTAATGTGTGGCGGTACTGATTGCTGGAGTGGATGGTAGTGTTTGCTGCACGTGTGTTGGTGGTGGTGCGTTAAATGGTATATGTTGACATAATTGGTTGTCTAATGTTTTTTTGTGTTAGTGTGATGCATTAGTCTGTAAAATACATTCAGTCTTGATGATATTGGTTTTAGTTATCCAGAGAAGGAGAGTAAAATTGTATGTCTGTGTATGTGTGCCCATGTGTCTGTGCTGTGTGTTGAATGAAACTAGTCCCCCATGTTAGCTGTGTGTGATAGTGTGTGGACAGCTATTTTCTGTCCTTGGTGTTGCAGTGAGTGGGCAGACATCAAGGAAGACTGGAGGTGACAGAAGTCATTCAGGTGCACAGTGATGTCCGTGAGCAGGGCCAAGCGAGTGAGCCATTGTGGGTTGGAGAAGTTTTCAGCGAGGAGGTTGTTTCTTGTGAAAGAGGAAAGTGAGTCTCTTGCTGCATGTAACACACACACATGACAGCGTGCCCCCATGACTCAACCAGCGAACCTCGCTGAGCTAGAGCAGGTCGCCATAGTGCTTGTTGACCTCGTCCTTCAATACCTGAAACTGGCAGTGATTTAGGCCATGGGAGTGGATGGAGTTGACAACCTTCACCATGACAGACATGACATCCATGAGGTTGGTAGACTAGGTGCACAGAGATCCTTGGTGTACTTGGTAGCCTCATAGTGGTGCACTAGCAATGAATCAGCACCTTCCTTCTTTCCAACCATTGCCTGGGCACCGTCGGTCGTCACACAGTTGAGACAGGAAAGTTCAAGTGAGTGCTGTTCTACTCACTGAAGGACGGCGTCGAAGAAGTCTTGTCCAGTGGTGGTACCATGACAGGTTGAAGGAATTTCTCACGAATGAAAATGGCCAGCTGGGTAGTATCCATGATGGTGCTCTCATCAAGGACCAGGGAAAAAGCAACAAGAGTTGAGTGTCCAGTATTCATTTAATCGTGCACATTGTCGATATCTCAATGCGGCAATGAATGATGCAGGATGAAAGACTCACACCCTCAAAGTCATGACGCTGTAGCAACAAGACACTCCTTGAAGTCCCCATCCGAGAATGGCTTTATCTGACGAGCAAAGAGGCGGGAGACCTCAATAACTGGCACACGTTAATTTATCGACATCAGCAGTTTGCTTGCGGCAGACCAAATTTATTTTCTGTTGGTTGCCTGATTGTCTAGCGATGGTGTCATTCCTCTCATAAGCAGACATCGACGCACAGTTTAATGTTCGGTGCTCTGTCTCCTAGTGGCGGTGCACCTTGAACTCTCAAGACAGCAACAGTCTTGAAATATATGAGGCCCTCCAGGAAGAAGAACAGTCTTGAAATATATGAGGCCCTCCAGGAAGAACTTCTGTTTCCACTCAGAGTTGAAGACAGCAAAGGTGTTTTAGCAAAATTTATTTATTTTTGGATGGAGTTTTTCGTGCCGGATTGCAATGTAAATGTCAAGCAGACCAGCCCTTTGGGGCAACATGGAAGAGTTTAATGATATTGTAAACGGCCACCATTTAATTCTTGATGTTCGTTGTTGTCTACCCCTTCTTTCCTCTTTCATCTCCAAGTCTATCACGACCAGCCTGTATTGACGTGCGACACTCTCACCATTGATAACCTTAAAATTCTTTATTTCCTTCAAGTTATTTCTCCTACACATTAAGAAATCGATCTGACTTTTCCTTCCTCCACTGCAATATGTCCACATCTGATTTTCCTGTTTATTATAAAAAGTATTCAAGATTGCCATGTCGAAAGCCACTGCAAAATCCACCACATTTTCACCTTCATTTCTCTCCCACACCCCATCCCCGATGTATTCTCTCAATAACATTTCTATTTCTTCCCACATGGCCATTCAGATCACCCCCAAGGATGATTCTCTCTTTCTCACCCATCCCAGTGATTTGTGCATCCATCTGTTCCCAAAAATCCTCTTTCTCCTCAATACTATAGCCGACTTGCGGTGCGTAGGCACTGATGATGTTAATTGTGACTTTTCCATACATTAGCTTAATGCTCATTACTGTCACTACACCTGTTTACATTCACAATGTGTTTCTTCCACTCAGCATCCAATACCACTCCCACACCTCCTCTTCCTTCCTTGTTTGCTCCACTGTAAAAGAGCTTATACCCATCTCCCAGTTCTCTGGCCTTGTTACCTCGCCATCTGGTCTCTTGGACACAAAGGATGTTAATTTTTTTCCTCTTCATCACATCTGCTATTTCTCTACTCCTTCCCGTCATGCTCCCCACATTTAAGGAACCAACTCTTTGGGCTATCTTCTTTAGCCGTGCCCGCCCAGGACACGGTATTCTTCTCTCACTTAGCGCAGCAGCAAGGCGAGGCTCCTGGGCGTCGCATACAGGGGACTCCCTAGCTGTATTCTCATACTCTTGACTTCGCTCCATGGTTTTGGCACAGGTTTTTACAGCTGGATGCCCTTCCTACCGCTATATAATATATATATATATATATATATATATATATATATATATATATATATATATATATATATATATATATATATATATATTATATCACAGTTGGCAACATAGCTTTGTGGTGTTATCATGTAGGTCGAGCACCAAGGATGCTTATCTGCAGGGTCAGGTGACTCAAGTCAGAGATAAACAGGTTGCTCAGCCTCTCTGGAGACACTCCCACGATGGGACCAACTCCCAAAGCACTCGCGTGTTCTTCACAACTGGGAGAAAACTTATTTACAACATGAATAAGTATTTTGTTTATTTATTTTATTTTATTTTATTTATTTATTTATTTATTTATTTATTTATTTTTATTTTTTTTTTGAGAAGGCCAACAGAGGTCCTATCATTGTACCCTCTAGAGCAATATCTCTAACAGCCAAAGCCACTAATGTGAGTGAGGTGACAGTGCCACGTATCTGTTCTGCCGCCAATCGAGATTACACAACACAATTACCACAAACAAATAAATTATAGAAAAAAAAATTATACACGCAATATCATACAATACTGAGAGAGAGAGAGAGAGAGAGAGAGAGAGAGAGAGAGAGAGAGAGAGAGAGAGAGAGATTGACTGATTTTATTGTAGTAAAAAGTACAACAAAGGAGGTCCTGCCGGCCTCCCCCTGAACAAGAGGCAAACATGCAGAGATCAGATATACATCACATTACAAAATTGCACATACACATACATATATGTACACATATACATACATGTACATACATATACATACATATACAAAGGTATACATAGATACATACACATACACGTACGTATACATATACACACACATATACATACACATACACATACACATACATATATACACACATACATTTATTTACATACATACATACATACATACACACACACACACACACACATATATATATATATATATATATATATATATATATATATATATATATATATATATATATATATATATATATATATATATATATATATATATATATATATATATATATATATATATATATATATATATATATATATATATATATACACACACATGCACTTATATACTAGATCTGTATACGGGATACGTGTACACAAGCACATAGACACTATATATAAGGGGAGACATCTGTTCACAGCCAAATGGAAATCTGAGTTATGAGGAGATGTAGTAGTGGTATACCTACACACCCACACACTAATGAACGGATTGAAGTACAGCCAGTAGGGGGCCTGTGAGGGTATGTATACACACACACACACACACACACACACACACACACACACACACACACACACACACACACACACAGCATCACCAACTTGGAGCAAAGTTTGGGTATTCATGCAGAATAGCCCTAAGAACATTGGTGTTTATTAGCCAGTAGATAAGCTGCTGCAGGTCTCACTGTGCATCCTGTGAACTGGACGGCGGGGCTAGGTCGGGCGGAAGAAGTCTTTGTAACTAGGCCATCTGCTCAACCAATGACATCACATGCTGCAGTACCATTTCCAGGGTGTACGGCTGTTCAGTCCAGGGGGCAGCAGGAGGGGAACACTGTTTCCCACCCTTCTGAGGAACCTCTGCATCCACAGTAACGGCATATACATCACCGCCAACAGGCTGGTCCTCCATGGCAACGTCCACGACATTACAGTTGGGTGCCAGGTTGTCAGACTGTGGAGAGGAATGGAGCGGCACAGACAGGGGCTGGGCTGGGGCTGGCAGGGGTGGAGCCTAGACAGGAGGTGACACAGACTGGGGCTGCAGACACGATGACACATGCCGGGGCTGGGTACTTGGGGCAGGCTGGGACTGGTCGACAGGGTCAGAAACCATAGGCTGCTCAGGGTTATTCTTTGCATGTTGATGTTTTTCAAGGGCAGTAACCCTCTCATTTAAAGCCCTGACATAGGCATTAACTTCAGTGTTAAGGTCGCACTCTGGTCAGCATGGAGTGTGGTGGTAGCAGTTGAAACAGCAAACTGATGGGTCCCTCTCCCAGCAACTGGGGGGGGAGCAGCACTAGGTGGCACAGGGGCTGGGAGAGGAGCAGGAGGCAGGGTAAAGGGAGCACAAGACTAACCAGACCGAGCAGAGGCTACTGTGCCAGGCAAGAGTAGGAACGCTAGAGTATGGACGATTGGCAGAGGCACGGGGGTGGGGGGGAAGCAGTCTGTAACGGGGGACCGTTTGATCAGGTATTGCGTTGAAGAGGAGGAGAATGCCGGAAGACCACTTCAGGGCGGCAGGCAGAACTGGTGTCTTGTTGTTCTCTACAAGGCCTGGGCCTGGCAGGGCAGACATGGGAATGAGCATTATGCTCACCCCCACAGTTACAGCATAGTGAAGGGACAGTGGTTCCTGCGTGGATTCTTTCCAGGCAGCGGGAAGACGTGTGATTGCCTGTGCAGTACTTGCAGTGTGGGGCAGATTTGCACTTCCACCCTTGATGTCCAAAACGACAGCAGTTGCGGCACATGTCAGGCTCCGGGGTGTATGGTTCAACTCGAAAGCGGCCTAATCCGAGCAGATGAACATACCCCTCAACGAGACCCATAAGCTGAGGATGGGGCCCAGAGGCGACAAAACGCCTCTTGAGCCACACATAGGCTTTCGGTATGGCAATCAGCTTCACACTGATGGCCATAGTGATCCCAGGAATGATCATCAGTTGTTGCTTGGCGCCAGGGTTCATTAGCACCATGACCATGCCTAGAAAGCCTTCCCCCACCAGCATGGCATAGGCATCCGACTGGGGATTGACCGTCAAGTGAGGCCTGAGCTTACCTTCCTTGATGACTGGCTCCAACGATGGGTGCTGCTTCAGGAGAGCCATGAACCAGTCTTAGAGTTGAGCCAGGGTCTTGCCATGTCCCTCAGGGAAGATGACATGGTGACTCGAGGGCAGAGGCTGGGACGAGGAAGGGCGAGAAGCACCTGTGACGTCCATGTCTTCTGGCTGTGGTGACTGTGTCTGGTGGCCGGATTCCAAACTCAGGGATGGCAAGTCCTTGGAGATGGGGATAAAGGCAGGGACGGTTGGGGAGGTCCGGTGTTTCTCAGGCGGACGGATGGCGACCATGTCGGAGGGAGTGGTGGGGGACAAACAAAGCCTGCTAGCGTCGCCTTGAGGTACCTTAACCTTTTTAACACAGACAATATTTTCCCGGGACTCTCTTGACGCAAAACTGACGTCCTTACTGTCCAGAGGACATACCACTATACTATGGTCCTCAGAAACCTCCTCAACACTCCTCTTTTGGACAGGATTCTCACTCATGAGCACAGAGGAAAGAACAATTATCCGCCACCTCACGGTCAGCGAGCGACACTGGAGAGAGAGAGAGAGAGAGAGAGAGAGAGAGAGAGAGAGAGAGAGAGAGGGGGGGGGGGAGAAGGAGGTAGGAAGGTCTCTTATCCTTTCTATCAATGTGCTAAACCGATAACACCATGTAACAAAATTTTAACTTTTTTGTCTTTGATCAGTAAATGTTATTTCCTAATTGCTTTTATCTAGAAATAAAAGAAAATTGCAATTTTTCTTTAAACTTCGTTTTCCCCATACTTCATTCGTCTTCTCCATTTCTTTCTTCTTACTTGTTGTATTTTCTTCTTTTCTTGTTTCTTCTTACGTAATATAGTACTTAGAGTGGTGTGAAGTCACCACATACTCATCTACCAATCTATCTGTATCTATGTATTTGTTCGTCTGTTTGTCTATCTTTATCCATCTATCTGTTTATCTATCTATCTGTCTGTGTGTGTGTGTGTCGACATTCAATCGACCGCCCAGCCAAAAAGACTTCATCTTTTGTTTTGCAACCATTACATATTTGTGGCGATAGTTCAGAATCCAATAAATTTGACTCTAGTCGAGAGGGATTTTACGATAGACGCCATGCCACTCATTCTCGGCCGCCATGACGACACTTAGCTTTGTTCCCAGTGCAGCGTGCTCAAGTGACATCAGATTTTAGTGTAGGGCAGCCAACCAGCGCGTAGACCACATCACTAGACTTAAGATTCTGTGCTGCCGGCACGGCATGTAATAACGTTTCAGTGCGTGTCGGGAAGGACGAGCAGTCAGACGTGAATAGTGTGTGCGCTTCTTCACTGAGACGTCTACATTAACATCCTTAGTACTGATCAATGATAAGAGATGAGGAAAAAAAAAAAGGTTTAAAAGAAGATAAGAGAATGGTAGGGATAAAGGAAGCAATGGTGACAGATGAGTTAGGTTAGATTAGATTAGATTAGATTAGGTTGGGTTGGGTTGGGTTAGATTAAGTTAGGTTTGATAAGGTTAGGTAAGATTAGGTTAGAATAGGTTAGGTAAGATTAGTTTAGGTTAGGTTACGTTAGGTTAGGTTAGATTAGGTTGGGTTAACTTAGCTTAGATTAGGTTAGTTTAGATTAGGGCCCGATTTTTTAAACGTGGTATTAGTAGTTTATATATATATATATATATATATATATATATATATATATATATATATATATATATATATATATATATATATATATATATATATATATAGGGGGGACACTGGCCAAGGGCAACAAACCCCCCCCCCAAAAAAAAAAAAAAAAACTGAGATGCCAATCCCAGAACAGGATCTAAAGCGGTAGTCAAAAATTACAGGATGTGTCTTGAAACCTCCCTCTTGAAGGAATTCAAGTCATAGGAAATTGGAAATACAGAAGCAGGCAGGGAGTTCCAGAGTTCACCAGAGAAAGGTATGAATGATTGAGAATAACTGTTGCATTAGAGAGGTTAACTGTTGCATTAGAGAGGTGGACAAAATAGGGGTGAGAGCAAGAAAAGTCATGTGTAGCGAGGCACACTAAGGCCTCCCTCATATTCACAGGGACAATTATTGTTTGCCAGAAGGCCACACCGCCGTCACATGACTCCCACCGCCGTTGCAGCACACCGTCACTCACTCGCAACACTGCCCATTGCTGCCACAACGCCTTGGCGGCAGGGCTTAGCGGGGCCACGCTTTCCCATGGCGGTTTTTCTTCGCCTTCTTCCCGCAGTGTCACTATGGGCCCGATATCAGCGTCCTGTCGCTGGGCCTGTTTGAGGTCCTCTCCCCACTCAGTGTCACTGACAAGACCGGCAGCCTTCACGCACACAGGCTCAGTCTCATGGCGTCTACAATGCCTGCAGTCACTGTCGCAAGGACGGCGACTCAAACTGTCAGCATTGCTATGCATTTTTCCAGGCCGGTATTCGATGTTGTAGTCATGCTGCTCCAACTTGCCAATCCACCTGGCCAGCTGCCCCTCCGGGTTTCTGAGGGTTTTCAGCCACCTCAGAGCAGCATGGTCTGTCCTGATCTTGAATCTGGCCCCGTACAAGTAAGGATGGAAGTGATCAATGGCCAGGATCACTGCCAACAACTCCTTATGAGTGACGCAATAGTTCCTTTCAGGGGCTGAGAACTTCCTGCTGAAGTAGGAGACGACCCACTCTTGTCCGTCTTTCTCCTGGGACAAGACGGCTCCTACTCCCTCAGCACTCGCATCACAATCCAACACATATGGTTTCACTGGATCCGGGTACGGTAACACAGGGGCGTTAGCGAGAGCCTCTTTCAGAGTTTCAAAGGCCCGTTGACAGTCCTCGCTCCAGTGAAAGCATGCCCCTTTACGAGTCAAGTGATGGAGTGGCACCGCAATTTGCGCAAAACCCTTCACAAACCTCCGGTAGTACGTACACAACCCAAGGAACCCGCGCACTTCCGTCACACTGCGCGGCATTGGCCACTCCTTAACTGACTCTACCTTACCAGGGTCTGTTTTCACTCCCTCACTACTCACTATGTGACCCAGAAACGGCACTTCCCTCTGGAACAGGCTACACTTCTTTGGACTGAGTTTCACATTTGCCCCCCTGAACCTGTCCAACACTGTCTTAAGCCTTTCCAGAGCCCCCTTGAACGAATTCCCGTACACTAGCACATCGTCCAAGTACACCAGGGCGCTTTTCCACAGCAACCCATCCAACACACGCTCCATTAGACGCTCAAAGGTGGCCGGGGCATTCACCAGACCAAAACTCATCACTTTAAACTGATACAGTCCCTGCCCATACGAGAAGGCCGTTTTCTCTCTGTCCTCCTCCGCAACCTCAACTTGATGGTAACCTGATTTCAAGTCTAAGGTGGAGAACCACTGGGCCCCCGTGAGCACGTCAAGCGTGTCATCCACCCTCGGTAGAGGGTAAGAGTCCTTTGTCGTCACCGCGTTAAGGCCCCGATAGTCCACACAACACCTGGTAGACCCATCCTTCTTCTTAACGAGGACAACAGCAGCACTCCAGGGACTAGCTGACTTTTCGATTATCCCTTGCGCGCGCAACTCCTCCACGGCTTTTTCCACTTCCAGCCGACGAGCAGGCGCAATCCGGCGGGGCGGCAACTTAACCGGCCGACTATCCCCTGTGTGAATGCGGTGTTTAACCAGACTGGTCCGGCCCAGGTCATTATCTCCCTGCGAGAAGACATCTGCATACAGAGTCAGCACTTCCTTCACCTCGTCCACCTGTTCCCCAGACAGGCATGCCGAACTCCTCTGCAATAGATCCTGCAGATGAGGTGGAACCCCAGTGCTACTCCCCTGCATGTCCTCGCAATGACCTTCCGGGTCCATAGTCGTCTGTACACCTTCACACTCTTCCGACCCTTGACTTTCCTCCTTCTGTTCCTTACTGAGACGGCAGCGGTGGCTGGCTTCGGGTAGGGACGCAGTATGGGCTCGGTGAGTTTCAATTGAAGCTTCACACTCCTCTGCGTCAACACCGCCCTCCTGTAGCGGCACCACACTACCTCTGACCGACATAGTCATTTCCCCGAAGTCCAGCACCGCCCTGCTCTGCTTCAGGTAGTCTAGGCCGAGCAAGTTCTCCCCGACGTCCGCTACAAAGACGGGAAGATGCTCCTCCGTGCTGCCAACCGCAATCCTGGCATGCACTGGTCCCTCAGCTGTGTGCAGTGCCCTCTAATACCACACAGTTGTTGCTGGGCCACCGGGGGCTGTCCAGTTGCCACCACCCCGTCCTGCACGAAGGTACGTTCCGCGCCCGAGTCCACAGTGAGGCAGCAAGATTTGCCATCCACTTGCCCGCCCACCTGCACTGTCCGGGCACCCTCGGCGCGGCAACTTAGGCGGACTGGGGTCTCTGGCTCTCTGGCTGGCGCTCGACCCCTTCCACCAGCCTCTTTCCGTTTCCCCCAGCCTCCTTGCTATCCCTGGGAGAGACGAGGGCACACTCTGCCGTCTTGTGCCCTTGACTGCAGTTCCAACAACAGGGTTTGTACTGGTACTGCCCTGCTCTGCCGTTGACAGCCTTTCCGCTACTCGATCCCTGCGGGCAGTACCTCTTGGTGTGCCCCTGCTGCCCGCAAGAGTAGCACTTACCCCTGAACTCACCTAGGGGCGGTGAAGGGCTAGAGTAGGCCTTCTGCACGGCCCCTTTCTTTGGCTTCACTCTCTGCGGGACATAATTCCCGCTGGGTCGCTCCCACGTCATCCGGAGAAATGACTCCACCTCCAGGCCCCTCGCCAGGGCCTCCTGAAGGTCCTTGGGGTGTGCCTGCTGGACGTATATCCTCAGTTGTTGGTTATCGATGGCATCAACGAACTGATCCCGCAGGAGAATGGTGATCATCTCCTCACTGGCCTCCGGGTACGCACGCCGCACCAGCACCTCCAAATCCTGCGCCAGGCGTGTCAGGGTCTCCCCCGGGCCTCGTAACCTGGCCCGGAACCTTGTCCTGAACACCTCGGTTTGGTGCTGGTACCCGTACCTCCTCTCCAGTGTCGCCGTCACTTTACTATACGAGCACCGCTGGGCAGCTGGCAGCTGGTTCAGGACTTCTAATGCCGGTCCTTTGAGTGCCCACACCAGCTGCATGGCCATCTCAGGGCGACTCCACTGGCGGGCGCTGGCCAAGAGCTCGCACTGTGTCTTATACGCTTCCCAAGACACTGTTCCATCGAACTCCTGTGGCCGGCGCCTCGTCCCGTCCTTCAGCCTCCGTGACGTGGAGCTGGCAGCAGAGGGGTACGACTTTACTGAGGCTGGCGGGGATGGTGGAGGTGATAAGACGTTTACAGGAGAGCGTAGGGGAGACGGTATCACCTTGGCCAATGGAGAAAGGCTGTTTAGGCTTCCGTGACAACTATTATCCTCCTCCTCTTCGTCACTCCCCCCCTCAGTCTCACTGGCACGCCCACTTGACCGGGACAGCGTGCCTTTATGCTGAGAGAGTACAGGAGGCGCCTGTGCCGCCACAACCTCATCCACATATCTCCTCAGTTCACTGGCCGCTTTTTCCACCTCTCCCTTCACCTGATCCTTGGTGAACACTTCACTTAACACCTCGTCTTTAACCCGTGAACACTCCTCCTTCACGAGCCCCATAACCTCCTTAAATACACGGTCTACACTGCTCGTTACCGCTTGCAACTCAGCATGCTGTACCTCTCCCTGCGCCTTCAGGGCACTCATAACATCCGCTAGTGTGATTTCTTTCGCCGCCATGCTGACTTAATTACTGTAAGGCACCGTAACTTAACACAACACGCAGCTTACCATGGCAAAACACACTGCACCGTCCGCCCGCCCGCTGCGATCCACAAGTACGTTACCCGTACCACCGCTGTTCGCCTCCCCTGTCCAATACACACGCACACTCGGTAACACACCGCAACGCACACAGTTAGCACTTAACTCATCCCACTCCTGACACCACTGTAACTTCACCACCCCGTGGGCCGTCACACTTACACTTTTAGGGTCCGGTGCTTCCTGCATACGTGACGGTGAACTTACCCTGCGGCGCTCCGTGTTCTCCCCTGGCTCCCCTCAGAAGGCGAGTAGTAAAACACACTTGTCGGCTTCTGGCCTTCTATTCTCCGTTGCTCACACTACACAGTAGTCCTATGCTGTAGCTCGGCACCCCGGGCCTCTTGTCGACCCTCGGAAGGCTTCTTGACGCCTCGCTCCAGCTCACAAAAAGGCACATACAAGTACAGGAGGCAGTGTCGGCGACGCGCGGGCTTCCTTTCCTCACCAGTGCTCTCCCGCCACTCTGTCTCCCAAACTGTTCCGCCACCAATCCCAGGGCTGCTACACGTCACGTGATACTCCCGAGCCCCAGGGTAGGCGGCCAGCGAGGTGACGTAGCGCGACGTCATCCTCCATTTCCGCTGGGACTCAGTCTGGGTATCTTCATGATCTTGTCCTCTCGTAACATTATGAATTTGAGATACATATATATGGGGTTAAAAATATTCAGCACGAGTAATTCTAGACAATTAGACACATCACAAAAGTAGAAGTGAGTTTGCAGTGATAATGGACAATTACCATTTCTGGGCAAAAATACAATTTTTTAAATTTTTTATTGTGATCTTCACAATCAAAAGATGAGCAATTAAATAAATGAACTGAATTAATCTAAAGCTAGCCTAACCTAACCAAACTTAGCCCTTTAATGAGAATGGTAATGCTATTTTAAATATTTCTCATAGGTGACAAATTCCATATACCCCATGCGCCACTCAGGACATAGTGGCTAGCCCACTGTCTTTGTTGACAGGTACGCCACATCGCCCGAAAATATTGGAGTATTCTTAAATTTCCTCGCCAGTTATCAGTAGCAGATTTCACAAGAGAAATAACTTCAGAAATGTAAACTTGAAATCAGGATAGATATAATTATCTTTGATTATGTATTAGTTAAATACACCAGTGATACATGTCACGTTTTGATGTAACACTTGCCAAAACGATAATTACTCCCAATAAGGTCTGAAGCACTGGACCAGGGGGTGTTGTGAACTTATCAATAACCCAGTTGTGACTGCACTGAAAGTTTCCCTTTGTGTCTCACAACACAAGGGGGAAGTTACAGCCTGCCCTCTATAGATAACTCTCTTCCTTCACACAAAACTACATACACCTAAATGTACACACACACACACACACATACACACACACACACACACACACACACACACACACACACACACACACCCTTCACTCACAATCCTACATTAGTGTGGCAACTCCTATATGAATCTCGGAGTCCCCATCAGGGGAGGGACCCTAAGTGTTTTGACACCCCCCCCTCAACTTTTTCTTCATTAACTTCTACAATATTTGCGGCCTTAGATCTAATTTTCATTTTGTAGAACATCTCTCCTCTACTAAACCTCATCTTTTTTTCCTCACTGAACCACAGGTGTCTGAGTCAACTGACAGTAGCCCCTTTTGAATTTTCCACCATCTGGCTACTACTACAGAGTCATTTTCAAACTAAATTTATCTGTGCTGTATACCTCTCACCTAATTCCTCCGTCTATCAAAAATTCTTTGACTACTTAATTTCCAAAGTGGAGCACATCCTGACTCTCTTCCTTTTTGCGGAGATCTCCATTTATGCAGATTTCATTGTTCATCACCACCTTTGTCTTTCCTTTCCTTTCTCTATGTGGCTCCTCAGACATAGCGTCAGACGTTGTGATTGCAACTGGAGACAAAATCCTCAAGAACTCCAGTACAAGAGGGATAGAGGAAAGTACAACAGCTCATTCACCCTCTCTGAAATAGCATGGATAACTAACGCTCACCCTTTGATGTGCCATGCAACCAAATGGAAGCAAATAGGATACATATTTCTAGGAGCTTAGATGGTGAATAATGTCACACTCCTTATCTAAGAGTTACAACTCTATCCCTTTAAACCCACATAGCATAGTGATACAGAAGCTCTCAGCTAAACTATTGACTTGGCGATCTTTCTAAAATGATATACTATTAAAATATAAGTGATTTTGGAAAATCGATTCTTGCATAGTTTTTGACTATTGTAGGAGTAAATACTCCTCTTAACTTCTGCAACATTCGCGGCCGTAGATGTAATTTTCAATTTGTGGAACATTATCTCTCCTATACTAAACCTTATCCTTAGCTTTCCTATACTAAACCTTATCCTTATCTCTCCTATACTATACTTTCTTTGTTTCTCCGAAACACAGGTGTTTGAGGCAACTGACAGTAGCCTCACCTAACTCCTCTAAATATAAAAAAGGTTCTTTGACTGTTTAACTTCGAAAGTGGAGCACATCCTTATTCTGTTCCCTTTCGCAGAGATCTCTCTCTTTACTGACCAATCTGCTGGTGAACTAGCTTAACTTTGAAAGTGATGGTGTCTAGCAAGGAGACGTACATCCTTCACTCTCTCTTGTCCTAAACTTTCCATACCTTGCTTTAACTCGGCCTGCTCTCGTTTTATACATAATAGAGAGGCGGCCAACAAACAGTGCTTGAGCTTTCCTTCACCTGAAAGTCATGCACTTTACAGTTTTGCACGAAATTATGCAGAGACTGTTCTTCAACTATCCAAGAACTCCATCAATAGCAAATGTCAAAACGTATCTAGATTTAACTCCCCTCACAACATCTGGCACGTAGCTAAAAAAATTTTTTTTCTCCTTTTTTTACTCCTCTATCAAAAGGTTTTGATATGTCTAAAGCAACAGCGTAAGTTTCATCAAAATCCCTAAGGAAAGTCAGATCACCAGTAGAGTGGCTTTGAAGGAACCCATACTGGTTGTGAAGTGATATATGTTCAGGAATCTTCCTCTTTATAGATTCAAAAACTTTAGAGAGACAGGTAATTTGAGGGATTAGAGAAGTCATCCTTTTTAAGAAAAGGGTGAATGTAGGCAAACTTCCAGCAAGAAGGAAAGGCAGATGTTGACAGACATAGCTGGAAGAGTTTAACTTTAGTGGAACCAGACTAATTTGGTATTTGGGGTGTTGGCTATATCTCTCCGCGCTGTTGCCATCTAAATCCTGGAGTGACCTGACCTGACAATGGCCAGCAGGGCACAGCCTGGGGGACACCGGGAGCGGCAGAGCTGTATGGCCTATACGCGTTGCCAAGTGCACCGGAGGATTATACAGTGTCGTTGTTCCATCATCAAATGGAAAGCCATTAAAAAAAAAAAATCTTGCAGTCGTATTGTATCGTGGTTTTTAGTTCTAGTTCTCCCTGAGAATCTCTTACAGGCTCCCCACTCACATCTTTGTTTTGAAAAGTGTGCGCTACTGGCCACTTCACTCAGAATGGCCAGAGAACTCACTGAAATGTGAATATTGTGCAATAATGATGCCAGACCCAGGCAGAGGAGGATATTAGTTAGATTTAAGAAAAGTAAGTAGGGAATAGAAGAATTCCTAGAGGACTAAGTAGTGTGGAAGCGAGTCATGGCCAATCAGCAGCCACTAGGCGGGCGCCGGAGTGACATGAGCACCTATTCATAGCTGGGACACAAGCCACCAGCTTCGCTCTCTTTTTGGCTCTGACACGCAGCAAGAAAAGACGTACACACTACTGTTCCCAGGAACCTCACTCCAGGTGACCAGTAAAGGTAGGAACTGTGGTGTGGACACTGTTGACAACACCGCCTGCCCCCGCCCACCCGAGGAGCGACCAGCAGAAGGGTGACGCACATTTCCAGTAGGTGCTGTAGGTGCTGTCAAGGACGGAGCAGGTGGACAAAGAGGTTGGACCAGGAGGGACCAGGTGGATCAGGAGGGACTATTAGTGAGACGATGTGAAGTCAGGTCACCCCGGGGAAACGAGGTGACAGGAACCACGCGAACACCACGAGGCTGTGAGGGACCGCCAGGGTTACATGCCTGCCTTCCCAAATACAGTCACTTCTTCTCCCCACTGCATCTTCACTACTGGCAAGGCCACATGGTAGTGGGGCCAACCCACTAGACACCTTGACCCCTACGGAACTGCGCAGACGTCTACTCAACATAGAGATAGATAAGCCACTCTGGGATCCATAGTATTAAATTTTAAAGTTATGTAATAGTTAGGTGATGCAGCCCCAAAGGGAGACTTTAATAGATAGGAATCCTCTTCGGTCTGTTTTTTTTCTTTTTTTGTAATCTTGGTTTTGTTATCTTGAGAATGTTTTAGTAAAAGTATTTATTTCTTTATTTACTTTTTCACTTAAGCCAGTATTTTTTTTTTTTTTTTTATGGGTGTCAACTTTTAGGAATACTTTACTCTTCAAATTACACCAGTGATTGAGTTCCTGAATACTTTTTATTTAAAAAATTTGACCGGAGAAATGGCACAGTATATAATAACTTATAATTTTAGATCAGTTAGGGAAAAAAGATAACAGTATGAGCGGAAGAGAGGTGTTCATATGCCTGTCAACTGTGAATGTGACACCAATGTGGGACAGAAACAGCCAACATCTCGAGTACCAAGCTAGTCTGGTTCCACTATAGCAAGGTGCAAGCACGAAAGCACAGTTTCAGAGAACAATAGGAGAGGTTTCATCTGGTCCATAAGCCTTCAGAGGGTTAAGGCTAGCGAGGACATGGAAAACATCACTGCGAAGGATCTTAATGGGTAGCATGAAATAATCGGAGGATGTAGGAGAGGAAGGAAAAGCCCTGAATCATTCAAGATAGGGTTTTTTAGCAAAAGTTTGAACAAAGAGTCGAGCTTTAAAAAGAGATGAGATGGCGGCCATGCTGTCATGTTGAAATAAAGAAGGGAAAGATGAAGAAGCAAAGTTTTTGGAGATGTTTTTGGCTAGGTGCCAGAAATTATGAGGGAAATTAGATCTTGAAAATTTTGACACTATTATTATTTTTGGCAAGTTGGAGAACAGACTTGACATGATTCCAGGCAGAAATATAAAGTGAATGAGATTGACATTATGTAAAGTTCAAGTATCTTTTGTGGACCACCTCTCTATCATGTATAACACGAGAACAGACTGTGTTTAACCAAGGTTTGGAAGGTTTAGGTCGAGAGAAAGTGAGGAATGTACGCCTTCGTGCCAGGCATTATCACCTCTGTTATGCTCTCAGCACAGAGAGATGGGTCTCTGACACGGAAACAGTAGTCATTCAAAGAAAAATAAGAATACCTCCTCAGGTCCCCCCAATTAACAGAGACAAAACGCCAGAGGCACCTCGCTTTGGGGGATCCTGAGGAGGGACTGGAGCAATAGGACAATATACAAATATAAGGTTGTGATCGGAGGAGCCCAATGGTGAAGATAGGGTGACAATATAAACGAAAGGGTTAGAGGTTAGGAAAAGAATATAAATGTTGGGTGTGTCTCTAAGACCGTCAAGAGTACGAGTAGGGTGTTGCACCAGTTGCTCTAGAGTCTAGATCGTGGAGGATAGCAAAGTTAAAGACTAGTTCACCAGGATGGTTGGTGAAGGAAGAGGAAAGCCAAAGCTGGTTGTGAATATTTAAGTCTTCAAGAACTGAGATCTCTCCAAAATGGAAGATAGACAGGATGTGCTCCACCTTGGAATTAAGTAGTCAAAATTTTATTTATTTATTAATTTTTTTTTTTTTTTTATATTTATTTTATAGTCACAGATAAACTTAGTCTGAGAGTGACTTTGTAGTCGTAGCCAGATGGCAGAAAATTCAGAAGAATCAAGGGCAAGTTAAGTTATTGCACACATAGACGCAACATCTTTCTGTGGATTGAAAATGAGGATAGAAGTAGAGAAGGCAACGAACGTCTGACTTCTGATCTGTCTAAAATTTCTGATTGGGGTAGAGTAAAACTAATGATATTCAATGCCTTAAAAACCAAATACCTCGATCTATCAACTCAACATAACCTTCCAGATAGCTATTCCTCCTTCAATAACACTTATCTCCGGCCCCCCCTTGTTTTTTTTTTGAAATGAATATCCTGTCTGTCTTGTTAAAATAGCTTCCATGAAATTAGGCGTTCTGAGCCGTCTCCACCAGTTTTTCTCACCAACACTCCCCAGCTGCTAACTCTGTACAGAGCCCTTATCCAAATATGTATGGAGTCTGATTCACATATATGGCGGGTTTCACTCACACTGCTCTTCTAGACAGGGTGGAATCAAGAGCATTTCGAATTATCAGTGCCTCTTTTCAAATTGACTGTCTTCATCCTTCTCTCTTCGCCGCAAAGTTGCATTTCTTGCTATCTTCTACCGTTATTTTCACCCAAAGTGCTCTTCTGGTCTTGCTAACTGCATGTCTTCCCTCCTCCTGGCGTTCTCGCTGCACTAGACGTTCTACTTTCTCACACCCCTATTCTCTCCACCCGTCTAATGCAAAAGTAAGGCAATATTCTCAGTCTTTCTTTTTTTTTTTTTTCTAGTGAACTCTGGAATTCCACTAATGTTCCTGTATTTACCCATTCCTATGAATTAAATTCTTTCAAAAAGTAAGTTTCAAAGAATTTATTTTTATTTATTTTATTTGTTTATTCTATTTATCTATTTATTTATTTTCTTTGGGGACTAGTACGGCTTTGCTGCCCTAGGCCAGTGCTCCTCTTACATTGAAAGAAAAGGTATTCACCCAGTATTCCAAGGCGGTACTGTACTAGGACCAGGATCACATTTTCATTCATCATGGCATAACCGTTGTATTTATTGATCCCTCCAGCGAAGAAGGCGCCACCGTGGAAGAACACCATAACAGGAAGCAGCTTGTCATGACGAGAAGACTGTCTGGTCTGAAGAAAAGTTTTGATATTTCAAGGGTCACTATATTTTCTTTATTATATGTATTTAAAACATTTTCATAAATCAATTATCTTTACATTTCCAGTTCATTTTTAAATTAAAGCAAGAGTCTATATCACGTTAAAACGCATAAAAAGCATCCTTTATGGAGAAACAGAACAACTTTATCAAAAAAGAAAAAAATCTATGCTGATTGATTTTAAGCTTGTTAGACACAAAAACGTCAAAATGCAGGCAAAACAGCCGAGATCGGAAGATTATGCATGCAAATTATGCGTGCAAAAAAGCCTTTCTGAAAAAAAAAAAAAATGAACAGTATTAACAAAAAAAAAAAAAAAGTTTTGAGCGTTTTTGAGATCATTAGGTATCAAAACGCCAAAGCACATGCAAAGTAGCCAATATGGGGAAACTAAATGCTATTACCACAAACTTGTCTTTTTAATATTTTTTTGAGGTTCTTAGGTACTGAAACGCTAAAACACATGAAAATCACTCTGTACTGAGAAGAAACGTATATTATGAATGTATTTCACATACAAAGGATGCTATATGAAGAAACAAAATTTCATTAGACAAACATATTTTGTTAGTGTTTTTGATCTTCTTAGGTATAAAAACGCCAAAATGTTCGCGAAAACACTATACATAAACGTGGCTTTGAGTGCTTTCCAGCTTCTTTCGTTGCAAAATGTTAAAAGCCATAAAAAAAAAAAAAAAATCCTTTATGGAGAAATACAACAACTTTATCAAAAACGTCTGTTGAATGTTTTTAAGCTTGTTAGATACCAAAACGCCAAAATGTATGCAAAGTACACTGTATGGGGTAACGAAACGACATTACCAGAAACGTGTTATTGGTTTGTTTTTGCATATTAGGTACCAACACGTTAAAAAGGATGGATAATACACTATATGTTAAATCTAAACAAAGACCTAAATCCAAAAATATATTAAAAAAAAATTATCAAAAATTGTTCCGTTTAAGTCTTTTTGAGCTTCTTACGTATCGAAACTCTAAAATGCATGCAAAACGCCCTTTCTGGAGAAACAAAAAAAAAAAAAAAAAAAATTGTGTTTTGAGAGTTTTTGAGTTTATTAGGTACCAAAAATGCCAAAACACATGCAAAATAGCCAATATAGGGAAATTACACGCTATTATCTCAAACTTGCCTAATAAATGTGTTTGAGGTTCTTATTTACTGAAACGCTTAAACACTTGAATGTCACTCTATATTGAGAAATAGATCATTATAAAAAACGTATAATATCAATTTTATTCATCATATTATGTACCAAAACACAAAAATACATACAAAGGACCTTAGGTGAAAAAAAAAAAAAACTGAACATTACCAAAAATCGTGTATTATCAGTGATTTTTTTTTTTTTTTAGCTTTTTAGGTACCTAAACGCCAAAATGCATGCAAGCAAACCTATATAGTGTAACGACATTACCAGAAACGTATCATTTGAGTGTTTTAGAACTATTTAGGCACCAAAACACTAAAAAGCATGGGTAACATCCTTTATGAAAAAAAAAAGAAAATCGAAAACGTGTACTTTGAATGTTTTTGAGATTTTTTTTTTTTTCTGTTTTTCAGTTTATTAGGTACCTAAACGCCTAAACACATGCAAAACGAAATGATATAATCACAAATTATGATATAATCATAAACACAAATGAGTGTTTTTAATAGCATACGAGAATAGTACTCTATATTGAAAAATAGAACAACATCACCATAAACGTTTATTATGAATCTTATGCACCATGTTAGAAACCAAAACGCTAAAAATGCATACAAATAACATGATATGAAGAAAAAGAACATTACTAAATAACCTGTATGATGCCTGTTTTAGAACTTGTTAGGTACCAAAATGGTAAAGTGCCTGAAAATAAAACAATTTGACCAAAAACATGGATCTTCTGTGTTTTTCACCTTCTTTCATATCAAAACGTTAAAACGCATGCAAAACACACTATGGAAAACAGAACAAATTCATAAAAAACGTCAATTTTGAGTGTTTTTGTACTTGTTGAATACCAAAACGTCAAAATGCATACAAATGACCATATATGGGGTAACGATACGACATTACCAGAAAAGTGTCATTTGCGTGTTTTGAGCAAATTAGGCATAAAAAAAAAAAAGTGGAAAAACATCCTATTTGTGAAATTTTTTTTTTTTTAATCGTGTCTTTTGAGTGTTTTTGAGCTTCTTACGTACCAAAACTCTAAAATGCATGGAAAAAAAAAAGACACTTTCTGGAGAAACAGAACATTAGCAAAAAAAAAAAAAAAAAAATTGTCTTGGGATTTTTTTTAGTTTATAAGGTACAAAAACGACAAAACACATGGAAAGAAGTAAATATATGGAAACTAAACGCTATTACCAGAAACTTATGAACGTTTTTGAGGTTCTTAGGTGCTGAAACAGTAAAACACATAAATATCATTCTATAATGAGAAAAAGAACATTGTTGCAAAAAAACTTGTATAATTAGTGTTTCACCATGTTAAGTACCAAAACATCAAAATGCATACAAAGAACCCGATATGAAGAAACCAATTTACGTAACCAAAATCGTGTATTTTCAGTGTTTTGAGCTTCTTGGTTACCAAAACGCCAAAATGCATGTAAATCATTCGATATGTGGCGATAACGAGACGACATTACCAGGAACATGTCATTTCGGTATTTTTTGGACGTATTAGGTACCAAAAAGCTAAAAAGCATGGAAAGCATCTACATAATCAAAAACGAGGCCTTTCAGTTTTTTTTTTTTTTTTTCAGATTCTTACCAAAACTGTAAAACGCATGCCAGACACTGTTTCTGGAGAAACAGTATAACATTTCAAAAACGTGTGTTTTAAATGTTTTTCTGTTTGTTATGTACCAAAACACCTTAACACATGCAAAGTAGCCAATATAGGGAAACAAAATTTTATAATCACAAACGTGTATTATGTTTTTTTTTTTTGCGTTCTTAGCCCTCAGGAAGCAGAAACACCTGAAGAGTACTCTATATTCAGCATATTAGGCAATAAAACGCTAAAAAGCAGAAAAAAACACCTCTTAGTGAGGTCTAAAGCATTTGTTCAGGGTGTGTTGTGAACTTATCATTAAACCCAGCTGTGACCTCACAGAACCTTTGTGTCTCACAATACATGGGGCCAGTCACAGCCTGCCCTTTAAAGTCAACTCTCTTGCTTCACGCAAAATTACAAGCACCTAATTACAGACACACCCTTCACTCAAAATTCAAATTTATTATGGCTATTCCTACACCAGCCTCGGAGTCCCCATCTGGGAGGGAAGCACAAATATCCCCAGGTCAGACTGCTCTTTTGTTATCGATCCTAAGTGTCTTGACACACCTCAACATTTTTTTTAATTAACTCCTGCAACATTCGCGGTCTAATTTTCTAATCTATAGATCTAATTTTCAATCTATAGAACACCACCTCTTTTCTATTAAACCTCATCTTTTCCTCACTGAAACACAAGTGTCTGAGGGCAACTGATAGTAGCCCCTTTTCTGTTCCTTCCTACTTTCTCTATCCTCATTTTTTATCCAAAGCTGGATGTTGTGTTTATGTGTGGAACGACTTAACCTGCTCTCGTGCCCACGCTATTGAATCTTCCGAGTTTTCCACCATCTGGCTACAACTAGAGTGTCACTCTCAAACTAAAGTTATCTGTGCTGTATACCTATCACTTAAAACTACTTCATATTACACGAAAACACTAAAAATCATGGATAACACCTTATTTCAACACCTTATATCAAAACTGTGTCTTATTTATTTATTTAGTTTCTTATTTACCTAAACACCAAAATGTATGTAAATATCTGGACATGTGGCAACGAGACGACATTACCAAAAACGTGTCATTTCGGTGTTTTTGGACGTATTAGGTACCAAATGGTAAAGAAAAAAAATAATAATAAAAAAACATCCTACATAAGAAATGAAATGAACATGATCTAAAACGCGTTTTTTGACTATTTTTGAAATTCATACGTACCAAAACTCTCAAACACAGACTATACACCCTTTTCGGAGAAAGAGAACAACATTTGTGTTTTAAGAGTTTTCAGTTTGTTAGGTACCAAAACACCAAAAATGCACGCAAAGAACCCTATATGAAAAAAAAAAAAAACATTATCAAAAGCCTGTAATAAGGCTGTTTTTCAAGTTAATGAATACGAAAACGCAAAAATGCATGCCAAACAAACTATAAAAGAAAAGAAAATAACATTAACAAAAACGTGGCTTTTGAGAGGCTACCTTCTTTCTTACCAAAATGCTAAAAAGCATGCAATACACCTTTTATTGAGAAACATAACAACCTTATCAAAAACGTCTATTTTGAATTTTTTTTTTTGAGTTTGTTAGGTGCCAAAACGACAAAATGCATGGAAAGCACCTTATATGGGGTAATGTAACGACATTACTAAAAAGGTGTCATTTAAGTGTTTTTGAGCACATTAAGCATGAAAATGCTTAAAAGCATTGTTATTAAAACATAATTGTCATATAAATGTTTTTGAGGTTCTTAGGTACTGAAACGCTACAACACATGAATATTAATCTATATTTAGAAATAGATCACATCATTACCAAAAACACGTATTGTAAGATTCACCATGTTAGGTACCAAAACGCCGAAAACCATAAAAAGAACCATATATGAAGAAACAGGACATTACTGAAATCATGTATTATCAGTGATTTTGAGCTTTTAAGAAAACAAAACTCCAAAATGCATGCAAATAAATCGATATGCGGTAAGGACAAGACAGTAGTACCGGAAACGTGTCATTTTGGTGTTTTTTGGACGTGTTAGTCACAAAGAAAAAAAAAATGGAAAATGCCCTACATGGGAGACCAAAACAACATAATCGAAAACGTGTCCTTACAACGTTTTTAAAATTCATACTTATTAGAACGCGAAAGCGCATGCAAGACACCCTTTTCCAAAACACAACATTTCCAAAAACGTATGTTCTAAGTATTTTTTTTATTTTGTTAGGTATTAAACACCTAAACGCATGCAAAGCAGCCAATACAGGGAAACACAGTTCTACAATAACAAACGTGTATTATGAGTGGTTTTGAAGTTCTTAGGTATCAGAACGTTAAAACACGTGAATAATAATCTATACTCAGAAATAAAACATGACAAAAAATCTGTATTATGTCTTATTCACCATGTTAGGTAGCAAAATGCCAAAATACAAAAAACCCTATATGAAGAAAAAGAGCAATAATAACAGAAACCTGTATTGACTTTTTAAACTTCTTAGGTACCAAAACACTAAAGTGCATGCAAAGCAAACTATATGGGAAATGAAAACAAAGTTACGAAGAACTTGGCTTTTGAGTGATTTTCAGTTTCTTTCAAGCTCTTTATGGAAAGCCAGGACAAAACGTGTATTTTGAATGTTTTGAGTCTGCAAGGTAACAAAATGCCGAAATGCATGCAAAACATCTTATATGGTGTAATGTTACCAGAAATGTCTCATTTGTGTGTTTTTGAGCATATTAGACACAAAGAAAAAAAAAAAACGCTAAAAAGCATATAAAATGCCCTATATGGGATAACTAAATAATATTATAAAAATCGTGTCTTTTAGGTGTTTTCAGCTTCTTACGTACCAAAACTTTAGCATGTATTCAAAACACCCTTTCTATAGAAACAGAACATTACCAATATTGAGTGTGTTTTAGTTTATTATGTACCAAAACACCGAAACACATGCAAAGTACATAATATGTGGAAACAAAATGGTATTTCCACAAACCTGTGTCATAAATGTTTTTGAGACTGTTAGGTACTGAACACAAAAATATCACTATATACTGAAAAAAAATAAAAATAAATAAATAAATAAATAAATAAATAAAAACATTAATTGTGAGTGTGTTTCAACATATTAGGTATTAAAATGCCAAAATGTATACGAAGTACCCTATAAAAAGAATAACATTATGAGAATCGCATTTTTTCAGTGTTTCTGAGCTTCTTAGTTACCAAAACTCCAAAATCCACGCAAATAACTCAATATGATGTAACGAAATGACATTACCAGAAACTTGTCATTTCGGTGTTTATGGAAAAAAAAACAAAACATGAAAAACACCCTACATAGGAAACCAAAACAACAAAATCGAAAGCATTTCCTTTGAATGTTTTTAAGAATCTTACGTACCGAAACGCTAAAACGCATGCCAGATACCCTTTCTGGAAAAACAGAACATTTTCCAAAAACATGTGTTTTAAATCTTTTTCAGTTTGTTATTTACCAAAATGCCTAAACACATGAAAGATAACCAATGTATGGAAAGAAAAAGATATAATCACAAAGGTGTATTATTTGTGTTTTTAATGTTCTTAGTTATCAGAACGATAAAACACGTGAATAGTACTCTATAACAAACAAACAAAAATGGTATCATAAGTGTTATCCACCATGTTAGGTACCAAAACGCTAAAATACATACAAAGAACAATATATGAAGAAATAGAACATTACCAAAAACCTTTATTATGGCTGTTTTTTGGACTTGTTAGGTATTAAAACGCCAAAATGCATGCAAAGCACACTATGTAGAAAGAAGGAAACAACAATGCAAAAATGTGGCTTTTGAGTGTTTTTTAGCTTCTTTCGAGCCAAAACATGAAAACGCATGTTCTGTTTCAGGAGAAACAGAACAACTTAATCAAAAACGTCTATTTACACTGTTTTTGACCTTGTTACGTTGGAAAATGCCAACATGCATGCGTAACGAGACGAAATTACCAGAAACGTGTCATTTGCGTGTTTTTAAGGATATAAGGCACCAATAAGCTAAAAAGCATGGGAAACATCAAATTTGGGAAAACTAAACAACATAATCAAAATCGTGTCTTCTCATTTTTTTTTTTGAGCTTCTTATGTGCCAAAACTCTAAAACGAATAAAAAAAAAACTTTCTGTAGAAACAAAACATTAACAAAATCGTATGTTTTGAAATTTTTTTTTTTTTTAGTTTGAGTACCAAAACGACAAAACACGTGCAATGTAGCCAATATGAGGAAACTAAATGCTATTACCATAAGCTTCTCTTTGAGGTTCTTAGATGCTAAAATGCTAAACACGTGAATATAACTTTATATTAAGAAAATAATATCATTACAAAAAAAAAAAAAAAAAAGTGTAGTATCAGTGTGTTTCACTGTTAGGTATTCCCAGTGAGGTCTAAAGCACTGTTCAGGTGGTGCTGTGAACTTATCATTAAACCCAGCTGTGACCTCACTGAACGATTCCTTTTGTGTCTTACAACACAAGGGGGCAGTCACAGCCTGCCCTTTAAAGACAACTCTCTTCCTCCACACAAAACTACAAGCACCTAATAACACACACACCCTTCACTCAAAAATTTTAAAATCATCATGGCGACTCCTACACCAGCCTCGGAGTCCCCATCTGGGGAGGGGACCATAAATGTCCCCAGGTCGGACTGCCTTTCTGTCGACGACCCTAAATGTCTTCACACCCCCCTCAACTTTTTCTTCATTAACTTCTGCAACATTCGTGGTCTAAGATCTAATTTTCAAGCTATAGAACACCACCTCTCCTCTTCTAAACCTCATCTTATTTTTCCTCATTGAAACTCAGATTTCTGAGGCAACTGACAGTAGCCCCTTTTCTGTTCCCTCCTACTTTCCCTATCCTCATTTTCAATTCAAAGCTGTATGTTGCGTTTATGTGCGCAACGACTTAACCTGCTCTCGTGCCCACGCTCTTGAATCTTCCGAGTTTTCCACCATCTGGCTACGACTACAGAGTCACTCTCAAACTAAATTTATCTGTGCTGTATACCTCTCAACTAACTCCTCTGACTATAAGAAATTCTTTGACTACTTAATTTCTAAAGTGGAGCACATTCTGACCATCTTCACTTTTGCATTCTTGGAGACTTCAATGTTCACCACCAGCTTTGGCTTTCCTCTCCCTTCACTGAACAGCCTACAACTTTGCTATCCTCCACGACCTAGAGCAATTGGTGCAACGCCCTACTCGTATTCCTGACTGTCTTGGAGATACGCCCAACATTTTTTACCTTTTCCTGACCTCTAATCCTTCTACTTATGCTGTCACCCTCTCTTCTCCGTTGGGGTCCTCCGATCACAATCTCATATCTGTATCTTGTCCTATCGCTCCAATCCCTCCTCAGGATCCCCCCTAAGTGAAGGTGCCTCTGGTGTTTTGCCTCTGCTTATTGGGGGTACCTGAGGAGGTATTTTGCTGATTTTCCTTGGAATGACTACTGCTTCCGTGTCAGAGACCCGTCTTTGTGTATGGAAAAAAAAAAAACATAACATTACGAAAAACGCGTATTTAGGGTCTTTTTCAGCTTCTTAGGTATCAAAACGTTAAAATCATACAAAACACCCTATATGGACAAACAATACCAAAAATATGTATTTTGAGTAATTTTGAGCTTGTTAGGCACAAAAATGGGATAATGCATACAAAATACCCGATATGGTGAAACAAAACGTAATTACCTGAAACGTTTATTATGAGTGTTATTGACCATAG
Organism: Scylla paramamosain; assembly: GCF_035594125.1. Taxonomy (NCBI): domain Eukaryota; kingdom Metazoa; phylum Arthropoda; class Malacostraca; order Decapoda; family Portunidae; genus Scylla; species Scylla paramamosain. The sequence goes on from NC_087165.1 coordinate 1,626,682, forward strand.
AAAACAAAACGTTAAAACGCGTCAATAACACTCTATATGTAGAAACAGAACAACATTATCAGAAACTTATTTTTGAGTGTTTTCACATTGTTAGGTACAAAAACGTCAAAATACATGCAAAGAACTTTTTATTAGGAAACGAAACGACATTACCAGAAACTTGCTTTTTTTTTTTTTAGTGTTTTCATCGTTTTAGGTACCAAAACGCTAAAAAGCATATAAATAAGCAAAAACATGTCCTTTGTCTTTAAGTTTCAATATCAAAATGTTAAAATGCATGGAATTTATATGCATGCATGTATTATAATGCTATTTTCTTTCTCTATAAACGGTATTTTGCAAGCTTGTTAGCGTTTTGGTCCGTAAGAAACTCAAAAACACAAAACACTCAAAAGGTACATTTTTTAAATATCCCAATATAGGTTGCTTTGTATGTATTTTAGCGTTTTGGGACCTAAAAAAAAAAATGAAATGCATGAATACTACTTTATATGGACAAAAAACATTCCCAAAAAACGTTTGTTTTGAGTGCTTTTTACATTGTTAAGCACCAAAGCGTGTAAATGCATGCAAGGCATTCTGCATGAGAAAATAAAAGGACATTACGAGAAACGTGTATTATTAGCGTTTTTTTTTTTCAGATTTTTTTGGCATTTTGGTTCCTAACATTGTGAAAATACTCAAAATAGACATTCCTGTTAAAATTGTTTATGCTGTAAATGCTAATCTCGGCATTTACTATAAGTGGTGTTTAAGCAGCAAACTAACAGTCAATTTTAGCAAAATTTATTATATGCTATTCATAAAGCACTTTTTTTTTTTTTTTATGTAGGAAGGATACTGGCCAAGGGCAACAAAAATCTAATAAAAAAAATGCCCACTGAAATGCCAGTCCCTTAAAAGGGTCAAAGCAGTGGTCAAAAATTGGTGGATAAGTGTCTTGAAACCTCCCTCTTGAAGGAATTCAAGTCATAGGAAGGTGGAAATACAGAAGCAGGCAAGGAGTTCCAGAGTTTACCAGAGAAAGGGATGAATGATTGAGAATACTGGTTAACTCTTGCGTTAGAGAGGTGGACAGAATAGGGGTGAGAGAAAGAAGAAAGTCTTGTGCAGCGAGGCCGCGGAAGGAGGGGAGGCATGCAGTTAGCAAGATCAGAAGAGCAGTTGGCATGAAAATAGCGGTAGAAGACAGCTAGATATGCAACATTGCGGCGGTGAGAGAGGGGCTGAAGACAGTCAGAGGAGAGAAGTTGATGAGACGAAAAGCTTTTGATTCCACCCTGTCTAGAAGAGCAGTATGAGTGGAACCCCCCCAGACATGTGAAGCATACTCCATACATGGACGGATAAGGCCCTTGTACAGAGTTAGCAGCTGGGGGGGTGAAAGAAACTGGCGGAGACGTCTCAGAACACCTAACTTCATAGAAGCTGTTTTAGCTAGAGATGAGATGTGAAGTTTCCAGTTCAGATTATAAGTAAAGGACAGACCGAGGATGTTCAGTGTAGAAGAGGGGGGCAGTTGAGTGTCATTGAAGAAGAGGGGATAGTTGTCTGGAAGATTGTGTCGAGTTGATAGATGGAGGAATTGAGTTTTTGAGGCATTGAACAATACCAAGTTTGCTCTGCCCCAATCAGAAATTTTAGAAAGATCAGAAGTCAGGCGTTCTGTGGCTTCCCTGCGTGATATGTTTACCTCCTGAAGGGTTGGATGTCTATGAAAAGACGTGGAAAAGTGCAGGGTGGTATCATCAGCATAGGAGTGGATAGGACAAGAAGTTTGATTTAGAAGATCATTAATGAATAATAAGAAGAGAGTGGGTGACAGGACAGAACCCTGAGGAACACCACTGTTAATAGATTTAGGAGAAGAACAGTGACCGTCTACCACAGCAGCAATAGAACGGTCAGAAAGGAAACTTGAGATGAAGTTACAGAGAGAAGGATAGAAACCGTAGGAGGGTAGTTTGGAAATCAAAGCTTTGTGCCAGACTCTATCAAAGGCTTTTGATATGTCCAAGGCAACAGCAAAAGTTTCACTAAAGTCTCTAAAAGAGGATGACCAAGACTCAGTAAGGAAAGCCAGAAGATCACCAGTAGAGCGGCCTTGACGGAACCCATAATGGCGATCAGATAGAAGGTTGTGAAGTGATAGATGTTTAAGAATCTTCCTGTTGAGGATAGATTAAAAAACTTTAGATAAGCATGAAATTAAAGCAATAGGACGGTAGTTTGAGGGATTAGAGCAGTCACCCTTTTTAGGAACAGGTTGAATGTAGGCAAACTTCCAGCAAGAAGGAGAGGTAGATGTTGACAGACAGAGCTGAAAGAGTTTGACTAGGCAAGGTGCAAGCACGGAGGCACAGTTTCGGAGAACAATAGGAGGGACCCCATCAGGTCCATAAGCCTTCCGAGGGTTTAGGCCAGCGAGGGCATGGAAAACATCATTGCGAAGAATTTTAATACGTGGCATGAAGTAGTCAGAGGGTGGAGGAGAGGGAGGAACAAGCCCAGAATCGTCCAAGGTAGAGTTTTTAGCAAAGGTTTGAGCAAAGAGTTCAGCTTTAGAAATAGATGTGATAGCAGTGGTGCCATCTGGTTGAAGTAGAGGAGGGAAAGAAGAAGAAGCAAAGTTATTGGAGATATTTTTGGCTAGATGCCAGAAATCACGAGGGGAGTTAGATCTTGAAAGGTTTTGACATTTTCTGTTAATGAAGGAGTTTTTGGCTAGTTGGAGAACAGACTTGGCATGGTTCCGGGCAGAAATATAAAGTGCATGAAATTCTTGTGAAGGAAGGCTTAAGTACCTTTTGTGGGCCACCTCTCTATCATGTATAGCACGAGAACAAGCTGTGTTAAATCAAGGTATAGAAGGTTTAGGACGAGAAAAAGAGTGAGGAATGTACGCCTCCATGCCAGACACTATCACCATGTTATGCGCTCAGCACACAAAGACGGGTCTCTGACACGGAAGCAGTAGTCATTCCAAGGAAAATCAACAAAATACCTCCTCAGGTCCCCCCAACTAGCAGAGGCAAAACGCCAGAGGCACCTTCGCTTAGGGGGATCCTGAGGAGGGATTGGAGTGATAGGACAAGATAAAGATATGAGATTGTGATCGGAGGAGCCCAACGGAGAAGAAAGGGTGACAGCATAAGCAGAAGGATTAGAGGTCAGGAAGAGGTCAAGAATGTTGGGCGTATCTCCAAGACGGTCAGGAATACGAGTAGGGTGTTGCACCAATTGCTCTAGGTCATGGAGGATAGCAAAGTTGTAGGCTAGTTCACTAGGATGGTCAGTGAAGGGAGAGGTGGGGGGTACTGTGAACTTATCATTAAACCCAGCTGTGGCCTCACTGAACGTTTCCCTTTCTCTCTCACAACACAATGGGACAATCACAGCCTGCCTTCTAAAGACAACTCTCTTCCTCCACACAAAACTACAAACACCTAATTACACACACACCCTTCACTCAAAATTAAAAATTATCATGGCGACTCCTACACCAGCCTCGGAGTCTCCATCTGGGGAGGGGACCACAAATCTCCCCAGGTTAGACTGCTCTTCTGACATCGATTCAAAGTGTCTTGACACCCACTCTCAACTCTTTCTTCATTAACTTCTGCAACACCTCTCCTCCACGAAACCTCATCTTCTTTTCCTCAGTGAAACACAGGTGTATAAGGAAATTGACAGTAGCCCCTTTTTCTTTTCTCTCCTACTTTCTCTATCCTCATTTTCAATCAAAAGCTGAATGTTGCGTTTTTGTGCGCAACGACTTAACCTGCTCTCGTGCCCATCCTCTTGAATCTTCCAAGTTTTCTACCATCTGGCTATGACTACAGAATCACTCTCAAACTAAATTTATCTTTGCTGTATACCTCTCACCTAACTCCTCTGACTATAAGAAATTATTTGATTACTTAACTTCCAAAGTGGAGCACATTCTGACTCTCTTTCCTTTTGTGGAGATCTCCATCCTTGGAGATTTCAATGTTCACCACCAGCTTTGGCTTTCCTCTCCATTCATTGATCATCCTGGTGAACTAGCCTTCAACTTTGCTATCCTCCACGACCTAGAGCAATTGGTACAACACCCTACTCGTATTCCTGACCGTCTTGGAGATACGTCCAACATTCTTGACCTTTTCCTAACCTCTAATCCTGCTTATGCTGTCACCCTCTCTTTTCCATTGGGTTCCTCTGATCACAATCTCATATATGTATTTTGTCCTATCACTCCAATTCTTCTTCAGGATCCCCCTAAGTGGAGGTGCCTCTGGCGTTTTGCCTCTGCCTGTTGGGGGGACCTGAGGAGGTATTTTGCTGATTTTTGTTGGTATGACTACTGCTTCCATGTCAAAGACCCGTCTCTGTGTGCCGAGCGCATAACAGAGGAGGTGATAGTGGCTGGCATGGAGGCGTATATTCCTCACTTTTTTTCGACCTAAACCTTTCAAACCTAGGTTTAACACAGCCTGTTCTCGTGCTATACATGAGAGAGAGGTGGCCCACAAAAGGTACTTAAACTGTAGAGAGGGGATCGGTACAGAAACCTCCAGACAGGTGCCAGTGAGTTTATTTGCAGGGCGCTGTTCACAATCGCAGTTAGATTCCTCAGACACGGTCACAGCAAGTATACAACAACAGAGGCCCAAACTCCAGGTGGTGTTTAAATCACAATAAAGGAAAACCATTGCAGGCGTGTGTGTGTGGTGTTTTAGGTAGGCGTCCAGTCAGCCGAATGACCGAGACCATGGCAGTACCCAACAAGGTGTAAACCACATTACTGGAACCTACCTCGAACTTCTAATGGTGTATCTATGTACTCCTACAATACTCCCCCTCAAGAACGGAGTTCACCTAGTAATATAAATTGTGAGGGTGTTGATTGAAATACACTGTCCTCCCTGAACGAGTTGTACGAGGGAAGTTAGGTATGGTATGGCGAGGAAGATCAGACTGGAAATGAGCAGAAAGGGAAGGTGCAGAAGCAGAGATATCAGGCAAAGGAGATGAATTAGAGTCTAAGGTAGACGTAGTCAGGTCATCTCTATCATTAGATGTTGCTTGTCTGGTGATTGGTATATAAGCTGGCTTCAGACGGTCAATAGATACAGATGTGTCACCCTGAGGAAGTTTGAGGATGAAATATTTTGGGTCACGTTGTATTACTTCATAAGGTCCCGAATAAGGAGCTTCTAAACTTTTGCGAACTTTGTCAATCCGCACCCAGACCTTTGAACATGAAAACAGAACGTTAGGAACATATGGTATAAATGAGGAGTGACATTCACCTGATGAAAAGTTATAAAAATCAATGACCTGCATTTCTTTAATCAAGTGGTGTATAGTATCTTTGTTCGTTGATATTGGCGAGTCTTTAGTGATAATTGCAGAAGGACACAACATATGAGTTCCTGTGACAGCAGTTAATGGCGAGTAACTGGTCATATTAGGTGTCAAACGATATCCAAGTAAGACTATGGGCAAAGCATAAAACCAGTTCTCTTGTCTAGCACGTATCGCTGAATTTAGAGAGCGGTGATGGCGTTCAATGATACCGTTCGCTTGAGGATGATAAGCAGTTGTTCGCATGTGATGGAAGCCAGTAATTGAGGAAAGCTCAGAAAACAACTCACTTTCAAATTGAGCACCTCTGTCTGTCACTACCTGTAGCGGGATTCCAAAATGAGAAATCCAACCAGCCACGAATGCAATAGCGACGGAGCTCGCGGTGGTGTCTATTACAGGTATAGCTTCCGTCCATCTTGTCGCTCTGTCAATGCAAGTCAGAAGGTAACTGTATGGGAGAGGGTATGGGTAGTTAGGAAGAGTAGCAGGAGGCAATGGTCCAACAATATCTATATGAACAGTCTGGAAGCGATCAGTAGGAGTAGAAATAGGAGAAACTGGTGATATTGTGTGTCTGTGTGTTTTAGCTTGTTGACATTTAAGACAATTCGTTACAAACTCCCTTATATCTTTGTTCATACAAGGCCAGAAATAACGTTGTTTAATTAGTTTAGCAGTGGTCTTAATACCAGGATGAGATACTCGTAGATCGTGTAATGAATGAATGACATTTATCCTAAGAGAAGAAGGAACAAACGGTCTTGGTGCATTGGTAGATGTGTCGCACCATAGAGTAAGATTAGAGGGCAAGGTATAATTGGATAATCTTTCCTTGTACAAACCGACCTTGGTGTCACCTTCCTGGGAACGAGCTATGCCACACAAGTCGAAAGAATCAACTGAAATTGCACATGATGGTCGTGATAAACAATCAGCAGCAACATTGTTGTCCCTATGGATGTACACTACTGATGATACATATTCAGAGATTAAAGAAAGTTGCCGTTGTTACCTATCAGACTTTGCAACTAACTTAGAATGAAAGGCAGAAACTAAAGGTTTATGGTCAAGGAACAAGGTGACCGAGTGGCCATCAATGAGTGTTTTAAAGTGAATGACAGCCAAATAAGAAGCTAAGAGTTCTCTGTCATAGGTGGAATAGGTTTTCTGAGTGTCAGAGAGCTTTTTGGAATAAAATCCTAGAGGCGTAGGCGTAGGCGGGTCATCTATAATCTGGTATAGAGCTGCGCCAACTGCGAAGCTCGAGCTCTCAGTCACAAGCTGGTAATCTGTTGCCTTCTGAGAGGGATAGGCGAGGGTAGGACAAGTGACTAGGGCTTGCTTCAAATTGTTGAAGGAGACCCTTGCAACATCTGTCCATAAGAGAGATTTAGAAGATGGATTATGCTGTAAGAGTTCTGTCAATGAATAAGCAACATCGGCAAAATTAGGGATCATTTGTCTAAAGAAATTTAGCATCCCCATAAAACGGCGCAATGCAGTTGAAGTTTGAGGTAAAGGAAACTCTGAAATTGCAGTGACGCGGTTTTGAGGTGGTCTAATTCCAAGAGCATTGGCCTCATAGCCAAGGAAGGTGAGCGATGACTTGAAAAATTCACATTTATCTATAGATAGTCTTAAGTTGTGTTTTGCTAAAGTAGAAAGAACAGTCTTAACATCAGCAATGTGTTCTTCAAGAGCTGTACTAGCTACTAAGATGTCATCCAAGTAGGTGAAAGTGTTCTTAACATTAACTAATATGGTGTCAATGAAGCGCTGAAAAGTGGAACCTGCGTTTTTAAGACGAAAGGGCATATACAGAAATTCAAACAGACCAAACGGTGTGCATACTGCAGTCTTAGGTACATCGTCTTTGGCCACAGGGATCTGTAAGTATGCACGCTGTAAATCGATCTTTGAAAATATGGTCTTACCCTTAAGTGACATGGTGAGACAGCGCAAATGTGGTATGGGATATTTATCATTCACAGTTACGTTATTGAGTCCGCGATAGTCACCACAAGGTCTCCAAGCACCAGGCTCCTTCTTAGGCACGAAATGCAGAGAAGACGCCCAAGGTGCGTTAGAGCGCCGAATGATTCCGGCATTAAGCAAAAACTTATATTCATCTTTAGCCGCTTTGAGTTTCTCACCTGTCAAAGGTCTTGCTTTGAAATGTATAGGAGGCGAGTCACCTGTATCAATACGATGGTGTATAGTTTCCACAGGAGGTGTAGTGGCTGACAACTGCAAAGGTGAAGTGAGAACCGGAAACTGAGAAAGGAGTTCAGCAGCTTTTGAGTCTACCCCATTATAATTAACCAAATATGAAGAAATAGGAGAATAAGAAACTTCAAGAGGAATCTTACATTGGGTAGAGGAGTCTATTAGCGACTGGTTTTTACAGTCTACTATTGGTGAGTTAGCTGCAAGAAAATCGGTTCCCAAAATTGGATGTATAACGTCAGCGATGATGAAACACCAAGGGAAGGAATGCCTAATACATCGTATCCCAAGGTCTACATCGACTTCACCATAACAATGTATGGGTTTACCTGAAGCATTAGTAAGAGTAACAGCAGTTGGCCTGAGGAACGGAGTAAGTTCTGATTCATTAGGAAGCAGCGAAAGTGATGAACCAGTATCTATCAAAAATTGGTAATTCTTGCAACCGACTGTGGCACTTACTTTAAGTGGCAGTCCGACGGTCGCAACTGATATTTCTACAGACTGCCCTACTAGTTTCCCGCCTGGTGGAATACGCGAGCGGGAGAAGAAGAACGAGAATTAGGACGAGAATCTGACAAAATATTAGAAGCTGTAGAAGAAAGTATACACCATCGTTTACATGATTTTGCCCTGTTACCATAAGACAGATGGTACCTGCACACCTGAGGACGCTGCCCTTCATGAAAGGCGCGCACTCCAATGGGAACACAAGTTCTAGAAAATACATTATCCTGACAAGCTGAAGTGAAATTTGGGCCTCTATACCATTATCTCTGTTCCGGCTCGCAGGCCTGGACCCTTGTCTACCTTCCACCATGGAAACATTAGCGCATTACTTGAGCCATAGGCCAACAATGTCTCAGCTACACAAGCCATTTCCTCTAGTGTAGAGCTCTCCTCATATGTCACTAGGAGAGGTCTGATGCTACTAGGTAGTGCTTTCAAAAATTTCAACTTTATAAAGGAATCATCCACCCCTAGTTCAGCAGCTATTTTACGCAACTCTCTCAAATACCTGGAAGGTCTGTCACACATTATGTTATTTTGATTAACAAGAGAGTCAAAAAGTTCAGGTTTTGACCTGGTGAAAAGAGATATCAAAGATTGCTTTAATTCACCATAGTCTGAAGAATTGATGACTTCATCACTCAATTGATTGATTACTCTAAGTGGCAAATTTGATAATATATGGTGAAATTTAGTACTTGAAACAGTGATCTTGGCAAGAACAAACTGTGATTCAAGTACTGTAAAACACACCAGATGTAAGTAGCGAACCCTCGTCCTGGTTCGGCATAGTTCCAAGGGCATAGATTCCAAACAAGACAAAAGTTAAAATAATAGAGTACCTGGACGACCAGCATATAGTCACTGTGTAGTTATAGTCTGCCACCAATCACCACAGTCCGTAGGCCGTCCCTGCTCCACGATGATCACATCACGTCTTGTCACTCCGGGGTCACCACTTGTAGAGCGGGGATCGGTTTTTTTTTTTTTTTTTATGTAGGAAGGACACTGGCCAAGGGCAACAAAAATCTCATAAAAAAAATGCCCACTGAAATGCCAGTCCCATAAAAGGGTCAAAGCAGTGGTCAAAAATTGATGAATAAGTGTCTTGAAACCTCCCTCTTGAAGGAATTCAAGTCATAGGAAGGTGGAAATACAGAAGCAGGCAGGGAGTTCCAGAGTTTACCAGAGAAAGGGATGAATGATTGAGAATACTGGTTAACTCTTGCGTTAGAGAGGTGGACAGAATAGGGGTGAGAGAAAGAAGAAAGTCTTGTGCAGCGAGGCCGCGGAAGGAGGGAAGGCATGCAGTTAGCAAGATCAGAAGAACAGTTAGCATGAAAATAGCGGTAGAAGACAGCTAGATATGCAACATTGCGGCGGTGAGAGAGAGAGGCTGAAGACAGTCAGTTACAGGAGAGGAGTTGATGAGACGAAAAGCTTTTGATTCCACCCTGTCTAGAAGAGCAGTATGAGTGGAACCCCCCCAGACATGTGAAACATACTCCATACATGGACGGATAAGGCCCTTGTACAGAGTTAGCAGCTGGGGGGGGTGAGAGAAACTGGCGGAGACGTCTCAGAACACCTGACTTCATAAAAGCTGTATTAGCTAGAGATGAGATAGTGAACAGGTGTTTAGAGTAGATGAGAATGAGAAGCTGACAGATATTTCCATAACTAGGGAGATAGTGGAACAGGAGATAGATAGGCAAAAAAAGTTCAAGTCACCAGGACCTGATGAAATATATCCCAGAGTACTTAAGGAATGTAAAGAGATTATTAGTGAGCCGTTAGTTTCTGTCTTTAGGAAATCACTGGAGTCGGGTGAGGTACCAGTAATGTGGAGGCAGGCTAATGTAGTACCCATCTTTAAGAAAGGAGATAAAATTTTAGCGTCTAATTATAGACCTGTCAGCTTAACTTCAGTTGTAGGTAAAATGTTAGAGTCAATAATAGCGAGGAACATTAGGGAACATTTAGACAAACATAACTTGATAAATCAGTCACAGCATGGCTTCACGAAGGGGAAGTCTTGCCTGACAAACTTGTTAAGTTTTTACAGTAAGGTGTACGAGGCAGTAGATAATGGTGATAGTTATGATATCTTATGTCTGGACTTTAGTAAAGCATTTGACAAGGTACCCCATCAAAGGCTCCTGAGAAAGGTTAGGGCACACGGGATAGATGGGAAGGTGTTAGGCTGGATAGGATCATGGCTTGGTAACAGGCGACAGAGAGTGGTAATGAACGGCTCGAAATCCGAGTGGGGTCATGTAATTAGTGGGGTGCCACAGGGATTAGTATTAGGTCCATTGTTATTTCTAATGTATATCAATGACTTGGATAGTGGAATTAGTAGTGATGTTAGTAAATTTGCGGATGACACAAAGATAGGTAGATTAATTAGGTCAGAATCAATGCCATCGCCTTGCAGGCAGACTTAGATAGAATGAATGAATAGACGGATAGATGGCAAATGCAATTTAATATCAATAAATGCAAAGTGCTTAGCGTAGGTAGAGGCAACCCACACAAAAGGTACACATTAGACAACCAAACTCTGGTAGGTACAGGGTACGAGAAAGATTTAGGAATTATAGTTAGCTCTGAACTCCGTCTAGGGAAACAATGCATAGAAGCCAGAAACAAGGCAAATAGGGTACTAGGATTCATTTTTAGGAGTGTTAAAAGTAGAAGGCCGGGAGTAATATTAAAGTTATACTTGGCGCTGGTCAGACCTCATCTAGACTACGCGGTGCAGTTCTGGTCCCCACATTACAGGAAAGATATAGGTCTATTAGAATCAGTACAGAGGAGAATGACTAAAAGGATACAGGGGATGAGGAGTATTCCTTATGAGGCGAGGTTGAAGCTGTTAAATTTACATTCTTTAGAGAGACGTAGGTTAAGAGGGGACCTGATAGAAGTCTTTAAGTGGTATAAGGGTTATAACAAGGGAGATGTAAGCAAAATTCTTAGGATCAGCAACCAGGGTAGAACAAGAAATAACGGGTTCAAGCTTGAAAAATTTAGGTTTAGGAAGGAGATAGGAAAAAACTGGTTCTCAAATAGAGTGGTAGATGAGTGGAACGGACTCAGTAATCATGTAGTTAGTGCTAGGACACTAGAGAGCTTTAAGAGAAGATTAGACAAGTTTATGGATGGGGATAGCAGATGGAAATAGGTAGGTGTGTTTCATACAGGGACTGCCACGTGTAAGCCTGGTCACTTCTTGCAGCTTCCCTTATTTCTTATGTTCTTATGTTCTTATGAGATGTGAATTTTCCAGTTCAGATTATAAGTAAAGGACAGACCGAGGATGTTCAGTGTAGAAGAGGGGGACAGTTGAGTGTCATTGAAGAAGAGGGGATAGTTGTCTGGAAGGTTGTGTCGAGTTGATAGATGGAGGAATTGAGTTTTTGAGGCATTGAACAATACCAAGTTTGCTCTGCCCCAATCAGAAATTTTTGAAAGATCAGAAGTCAGGCGTTCTGTGGCTTCCCTGCGTGATATGTTTACCTCCTGAAGGGTTGGATGTCTATGAAAAGACGTGGAAAAGTGCAGGGTGGTATCATCAGCGTAGAAGTGGATAGGACAAGAAGTTTGGTTTAGAAGATCATTAATGAATAATAAGAAGAGAGTGGGTGACAGGACAGGACCCTGAGGAACACCACTGTTAATAGATTTAGGAGAAGAACAGTGACCGTCTACCACAGCAGCAATAGAACGGTCAGAAAGGAAGCTTGAGATGAAGTTACAGAGAGAAGGATAGAAACCGTAGGAGGGTAGTTTGGAAATCAAAGCTTTGTGCCAGACTCTATCAAAAGCTTTTGATATGTCCAAGGCAACAGCAAAAGTTTCACCAAAATCTCTAAAAGAGGATGACCAAGACTCAGTAACGAAAGCCAGAAGATCACCAGTAGAGCGGCCTTGACGGAACCCATACTGGCGATCAGATAGAAGGTTGTGAAGTGATAGATGTTTAAGAATCTTCCTGTTGAGGATAGATTAAAAAACTTTAGATAGGCAGGAAATTAAAGCAATAGGACGGTAGTTTGAGGGATTAGAACGGTCACCCTTTTTAGGAACAGGTTGAATGTAGGCAAACTTCCAGCAAGAAGGAAAGGTAGATGTTGACAGACAGAGCCGAAAGAATTTGACTGGGCAAGGTGCAAGCACGGAGGCACAGTTTCGGAGAACAATAGGAGGGACCCCATCAGATCCATAACCCTTCCGAGAGTTTAGGCCAGCGAGGGCATGGAAAACATCATTGCGAAGAATTTTAATAGGTGGCATGAAGTAGTCAGAGGGTGGAAGAGAGGGAGGAACAAGCCCAGAAACGTCCAAGGTAGAGTATTTATTAAAGGTTCGAGCGAAGAGTTCAGCTTTAGAAATAGATGTGATAGCAGTGGTGCCATCTGGTTGAAATAGGGGAGGGAGAGAAGAAGAAGCAAAGTTATTGGAGATATTTTTGGCTAGATGCCAGAAGTCACGATGGGAGTTAGATCTTGAAAGGTTTTGACATTTTCTGTTAATGAAGGAGTTTTTAGCTAGTTGGAGAACAGACAGTTCCGGGCAGAAACAGATATGGTTCTGGGCAGAAATATAAAGTGCATGAGATTCTGGTGATGGAAGGCTTAAGTACCCTTTGTGGACCATCTCTCTATCATGTATAGAACGAGAACAAGCTGTGTTAAACCAAGGTTTAGAAGGTTTAGGACGAGAAAAAGAGTGAGGAATGTATGCCTCCATGCCAGACTATCACCTCTGTTATGCGCTCAGCACACAAAGATGTGTCTCTGACATGGAAGCAGTAGTCATTCCAAGGAAAATCAGCAAAATACCTCCTCAGGTCCCCCCAACTACCAGAGGCAAAACGCCAGAGGCACCTTCGCTTAGGGGGGTCCTGAGGAGGGATTGGAGTGATAGGAAAAGATAAAGATATGAGATTGTGATCAGAGGATCCCTACGGGGAAGAAAGGGTGACAGCATAAGCAGAAGGATTAGAGGTCAGGAAAAGGTCAAGAATGTTGGGCGTATCTCCAAGACAGTCAGGAATACGAGTAGGGTGTTGCACCAATTGCTTTAGGTCATGGAGGATAGCAAAGTTGTAGGCTAGTTCACCAGAATGGTCAGTGAAGGGAGAGGAAAACCAAAGCTGGTGGTGAACATTGAAGTCTCCAAGAATGGAGATCTCTGCAAAAGGGAAGAGGGTCAGAATGTGCTCCACTGTGGAAGTTAAGTAGTCAAAGAATTTCTTATAGTCAGAGGAGTTAGGTGAGAGGTATACAGCACAGATAAATTTAGTATGAGAGTGACTCTGTAGTCGTAGCCAGATGGTGGAAAACTCGGAAGATTCAAGAGCGTGGGCACGAGAGCAGGTTAAGTCATTGCGCACATAAACGCATCATCCAGCTTTGGATCGAAAATGAGGATAGAGAAAGTAGGAGGGAACAGAAAAGGGGCTACTGTCAGTTGCCTCAGACACCTGAGTTTCAGTGAGGAAAAGAAGATGAAGTTTAGAAGAGGAGAGGTGGTGTTCTACAGATTGAAAATTAGATCTTAGACCGCGAATGTTGCAGAAGTTAATGAAGAAAAAGTTGAGGGGGGTGTCAAGACACTTAGGGTCGTCGACAGAAAGGCAGTCCGACCTGGGGACATTTATGGTCCCCTCCCCAGATGGGGACTCCGAGGCTGGTGTAGGAGTCGCCATGATGATTTTAAAATTTTTGAGTGAAGGGTGTGTGTGTTATTAGGTGCTTGTAGTTTTGTGTGGAGGAAGAGAGTTGTCTTTAGAGGCCAGGCTGTGACTGCCCCCTTGTGTTGTGAGACACAAAGGGAAACGTTCAGTGAGGTCACAGCTGGGTTTAATAATAAGTTCACAGCACCCCCTGAACAGTGCTTTAGACCTCACTGGGAGTAATTATCGTTTTGGCAGGTGTCTACTGCCTCCTCCTTCTCCTCGGTACAGAAACTTCCAGACAGGTGCCAGTGAGTTTAATTTGCGGGGGCTGTTCACAGGCGCAGTTAGATTCGTCAGACATGGTCACAGCAAGTATACAACAACAGAGGCCCAAACTCCAGGTGGTGCTTAAATCACAATAAAGGAAAACCATTGCAGGCGTGTGTGTGTGGTGTTTTAGGTAGGCGTCCAGTCAGCCGAATGACCGAGACCGTGGCAGTACCCAACGAGTTGTAAACCGCATTACTGGAACCTACCTCGAACTTCTGTGTACTCCTACAAAACCCTCCATCACCAGAATCCCGTGTGCTTTATATTTCTGCCCAGAACCATGCCAAGTCTGTTTTCCAACTAGCCAAAAATTTTCATGTGCTTTATATTTCTGCCCGGAACCATGCCAAGTCTGTTTTCCAACTAGCCAAAAATTTTCATGTGCTTTATATTTCTGCCCGGAACCATGGCAAGTCTGTTCTCCAACTAGCCAAAAATTTTCATTAACTAAGTGTCAAAATCTTTCAAAATCTAACTCCCCGCGTGACTTCTGGCATCTAGCCAAAATATTTCCAGTAACTTGGCTTCTTCTTCTCTCCCTCCTATGTTTCAACCAGATGGCACCACTGCTATCACATCTATCTTTAAAACTGAACTCTTCGCTCATAACTTTGCTGAAAACTCTACCTTGGACGAGTCAGGGCTTGTTCCTCGCTCTCCTCCACCCTCGGACTACATCATGCTACCTATTAAAATTCTTCATAATGATATTTTCCATGCCCTCGCTGGCCTTAACCCTCGGAATGCTTATGGACCTGATGAGGTCCTTCCTATCGTTCTCCGAAACTGTACCTCCGTGCTTGCACCTTGCCTAGTCAAACTCTTTCAACTCTGTCTGTGAACATCTTTTCCTTCTTGCTGGAAGCTTGCCTACATTCAACCTGTTCCTAAATAGGGTGACCGTTCTAATCACTCAAACTACCGTCCTATTGCTTCAATTTCCTGCCTGCCTAAAGTTTTTGAATCTATCCTCAATAGGAAGATTCTTAATCATCTATCACTTCACAATCTTCTATCTGATCGCCAGTATGGGTTCCGTCAAGGTTGTTCTACTGTGTTCTTCTGGCTTTCCTTACTGAGTCTTGGTCATCCTCTGTTAGAGATTTTGGTGAAACTTTTGCTGTTGCCTTAGACATATCAAAAGCTTTTGATAGAGTCTGGCACAAAGCTTTGATTTCCAAACTATCCTCCTACGGCTTCTATCCTTCTCTCTGTAACTTCATCTCAAGCTTCCTTTCTGACCGTTCTATTGCTGCTGTGGTAGACGGCCACTATTCTTCTCTTAAATCTGTTAACGGTGGTGTTCCTTAGGGCTCTGTCTTGTCACCCACTCTCTTTCTATTATTCATCAATGACCTTCTAAACCAAACTTCTTGTCCTATCCACTCCTACGCTGATGATACCACCCTGCACCTTTCCACGTCTTTTCATAGACGTCCAACCCTTCAGGAAGTAAACATTTCATGCAGGGAAGCCACAGAACGCCTGACTTCTGATCTTTCTAAAATTCTTGATTAAGGCAGAGCAAACCTGGTATTGTTCAATGCCTCAAAAACTCAATTTCTCCATCTATCAACTCGACACAACCTTCCAGACAACTATCCCCTCTTCTTCAGTGACACTCAACTGTCCTCTTCTACACTGAACATTCTCAGTCTGTCCTTTACTTATAATCTAAATCGGAAACTTCACATCTCATCTTTAACTAAAACAGCTTCCATGAAGTTAGGTGTTCTGAGAAGTTTGTGCCAGTTTTTCTCAGCCCTCTCCATGCCCCCCCACCACACAGCTGCCAACTATGTACAAGGGCCTTATCCATCCATGTATGGAGTAAGCTTCACATGTCTAGGGGGGGGGTTCCACTCATACCACTCTTCTAGACGGTGGAATCAAAAACTTTTCGTTTCATCAACTCCTCTCCTCCAACTAATTGTCTTCATTCTCTCTCTCATCGTCGCAATGTTGCATCTCTAGCTATCTGCTATCGCTATTTTCATGCTAACTGCTCCTCTGATCATACTAACTGCATGCCTCCCCTCCTCCCGCGGCCTCGCTGCACAAGACTTTCTTCTTTCTTTCACCTCTATTCTGTGCACCTCTCTAATGCAAGAGTTAACCAGTATTCTCAATCATTCATCCCTCTCTTTGGTAAACCCTGGAACTCCTTGCCTGCTTCTGCATTTCCACATTCCTATGACTTGAATTTTTTTTCAAGAGGGAGGTTTCAAGACACTTATCCTTCAATTTTTGACTACTGCTTTGGACCCTTTTTTGGGACTGGCATCTCAGTGGGCTTTTTTTTTCTTTTATTGGATTTTTGTTGCACTTGGCCAGTGTCCCTCCTACATAAAAAAAAAAAATAAATAAATAAATAAATAAATAAATCTACGTAACATTACCTCCTCTTTCCTGTTGTTATAAGATTATCAAACGCATTAGGCAACATAAACCCTTTGGTGTATCTTTCGACGACGCACTGTCCCTCAAATCACATCTATCTGAACTTTGTATTAAATTAACTCGTAATGTTCCCCTTCTTTATCAAGTGAAAGACTTCATGCCTACCTCAGTACTTGAAAATTTAAACCATGATCACATACTACCCTATCTTTCCTATTGCATTCCTATATGGTGCAATACTTACCCATCATATTTATTAACTTACCTCTGTTTTAGACTTTAAAAGAAAATCTTAAGGATTATTACTAACGGTAGTTTCTTCGAACATACACAACCTTTTCTTTAAAGATACTAATATTCTAAAAAAAAATATAAAAAAATATAAAAAATCTAAATAAAATGAAAATAGCAATCTTTATGCACAAAAATGTATGAGAACATAATAATACATATACAAAAGTCCAACACAATGATCCTACACGTAACAGAAATCTGTGAGTCCCTGCTCATAGTCTGAATATTTCCCAACACTCTCTGTTATATGTGAACTGTTCATGTTGACAAGTAGTTGGGTTTAGGAAGGGGGAAGGCTGTGGGCTGAAAGGTAGTGAATGAAATCGTCCTTATTGGTGGGTTTTCTATAAATAAGGACGATTTCTGCAATAAGGACGATTTCATTCACTACCTTTCAGCCCTTAGCATGAGAGTCAAATCTGGTGTGATTATTAGTTTTTACTTAAGAGCGTTCAGAATTTGCAGCAACAACTTACTAGAGCAAGAAATACGATATATCATATCAAGTTTCAAAAAGCTGGATTATCCTGAAGGGCTCCTTGTTAGGCTTAAGAATAAGGCAAAGAAAATAACAACTGAAAACAAAGAGAATAAAGATCCCTGTACAACCAGCGAAAGAGAGAGGTATATATGTGTACCAAATTCGGACAAGGCTTCCATAATTAATAAATATTTGTCTAAAACAGGATTAAAAATAGCAACATTAGCGGGAGAGAAAATTGGTGAGCTAACGAGGACTAAAGAGACCGGACTTGTTAATAATAACAGCGTAGTGTACAGCATACCATGCAAAGGTTGTACAAAGCAGTACATAGGAGAAACAGGCAGGGGACTTAAAACAAGAATAGAAGAGCATAGGAAAGATGTTTTAAAACACAACACATCAAACTCCCTTGTATTACACATAGAAAAATGTAAACACCTACCAAAATGGGAAGAGGCTAAAGAAATTAGAGTTGGATTGAAGAAAAGAATGAGAAAAGCTATAGAGGCAGCCCTCATAACAACTAGGGAAATCATTAACCACAGAGAAGGTTTAATCAGGTGGGCGGGTAATTCCGCCAAATTGGCCCTCAGGTCAGGTACAAGGAAAATCCCCAGTAAAGGCTCGTCACGTAGGCGGATAATGCCACCTGACTAGGAAAATAAAATTAGGTGAGGTACACGCCAGGATGGCAATACTCTGTACGAATGTCAAATGAGAAAATTTTGTATGTTGTTATAAATAGTGTGTTTTCACTCATGTAAATCAGTCTCTCTGAGGATGGCTATTCAGCCGAAACGTTAGAGATTAAAAGAATCCTAACTCCTCCCTGGGTTTTTATCCCGCTTCCTAAACCCTCTCTGTTATATATACGGTTTAAAACATGGAATTCCATTCCTGAGCAAACCAAAATTCATACATCATTGAAAACATTTAAAAAACACTATAAACAACATATCATTTCCTCATACTGACGTCTTTCTCTATTAATACTTTCATTTTCGTTTTCTTTTCTTATTTTCTTCATCCAATATTTGATTATGAAATATCTTCAGATAATAATCTCATGATTTCTACCGATAATGTAATTACATACATAAGTATACTGAAAATATTATTCATTTGTACTTTGTGTGCATATACATCACAAATCCTTCTTTCTTTCTTTCTTTCTTTATTTATTTATTTATTTATTTTTATTTTACTGCCCAAAAATTGGGCTGCCTAAAGAGTATAGATCAGGGGTTCTTAACCTTTTGATGGTTCCATACCCCCAATGGATTGTCGAATATGGTCCCATACCCCCTTCACTTGACTGTTCAAATAATTATCACCAATCCTATTATTTGCCAGTATGTCTTCCAGATACGAGTATTTCAATCGCTTGAATTTACTGTACTTTAGATACGGATTACTAGGAAAAAAACATAACCATTGATAATTTTATTATTTTTTTTACTGAAAGCAAAATTAATAAAGTTATAGTTCCGTTTTATTATTTAAACTTTATTTAATTTTTAAAAAACTGGAAAGAGTCAACCACCGTCATGTAGGGTAGCGCGCGCATCGCACTGGCAGAGGGGGAAACTACCAGTACCCAGAAATCGAGTCCCAGACCCCCGGCCTTTGGTTCCCATACCCCCAAGGGGTATGGATACCCCCGGTTAAAAACCCCTGGTATAGATAATTCGTGCGCAGCTGAGCATTACAAATATCATGTGCAATACTTATAGCTATAATGAAATGTTTCAAGTGTGTCATCATCATCATCATTCAACATTATAAAAAAAAAATACTTCATTATTATCAGCCTCTATAATCTAAGAGCACAGGCATGGTCGTCGGTTTCAAACGAACTTCTAATGTTCTTTTATTTTGGATTGCAATAAAAGTGCGTTGTCACTAGCAATTGTTGAAAGGAAATAAATAGCTATAATTTAAATAATAAATAAATCATATTAACATGTTTCACTTTGGCAGTCTAGTAGTTTCCTCAACTGTAATCAGTTGAGAAAATCATTTGTGGGCGGCTCTCTCACTTTCAGAGTAATTACCTCACCTCAGGTAATTGAGGGTTCTTGAAGGTAATTCTTAAGGTCCGAGAATTTTCAAGGTAATTTTCAGGTAATATGACGAAAAGTGCAAGGTAATTAAGGTAATTTTAAGGTATGAATGAAATTCGGCTGAAATATGGCAAGGCACGCGTGTGGATTTTTTTTTTTTTCTTTTTCCAGAGCCTCACACGTTCGAGACTGGTTGGCTGGATGCAACATGCGCCCTGTTGGCCTGCCCTGCGGCAGAGTTGCCAATTTGTTGATTTTGTCAGTATATTTAACGATTTTTAAAGCCTTTTGATTTTATTTGACTTGATAAATTTATTACTCTAAACAAGCATCAAACAAATAAGAATATGGATATTGACAACAAGTCACGGTTTACGACGAGTGGCGTCACCCGGTGGGAGAATTTGGAACCAGGAGAGATTTCACACGACACCGGCAAAGCAAGACCATCCTGGGCTGGCCAGACTTCACCTGAAGACTTGCGAGTGCAAGATAAGTATAATGATTACAAGATCAAGGTAAGTGGCAGTGTTCATAGATATATGGGTGTGTTAGAGTAAGTTAATGGTCCTCTTGGTGCTTTGGAATTTCAGATAAAACAGTCAAAAGACAGAACAGTGGTGAATCTTAATATGGCGTATGTTTTATTTTAACCCATGTGAACCTGCAGCCGGTCATGAAAGTTACTTCGTCAACACCTGAGGAGCATTGCTCACCAGTTATAAGTAAGATAACAGTTACAATGAGGAAGGAGGAGAAATACAGGCGTGCTTCAAGGATCTGATCATTGTAACACCATCCCTGAGCTCTCGCCTTCCGGTGTTGTAGGCTTGCTACCCATGCTTGTCCTGGATATTAAACATATATCTTTAAAAGTTAGACATTGTATTAGTAAGACTTCCATAAACAATAAAACACCTGATATATTGCAATAAGGGGTTTTTAAATATTTTGATGTGATGCTGAGGGGGTGTTAACGCTCATGGCATGCATCTTTATGTATTGAACATACTGAAATGTGGTGTCAGCAAACCCCTCAAACAAGTTGTCCTGTGGGCATTGGGGGGTTTTGGGTGGTAGAGAAGAGATTAAATGAAATATAGGCTTTCAGATTTTTTAAAATGTAATAAGTATAACTTCCACTTTTGAACATTTCCTGAAAAACTAGCGCAAACGTAACATAACTGCCCCTGGACTCCCTCCTCCCTTTAGGGACACTAACCCAACTGGGGAGCTTCGTTACCCTCGACCGCCCATGGTATTTAGTGGTGTCCTTCAAGGTTCAGCCTGGGGGCCTGCTCTTTTTCAAATAGATATAAACCATTTAGCTACATCTTTACATTGCTAATGCAAAATTTTTGCACAGGATCTGAAAACTCATTATTACTGTTCATTTTCTCTCTCTCTCTCTCTCTCTCTCTCTCTCTCTCTCTCTCTCTCTCTCTCTCTCTCTCTCTCTCTCTCTCTCTCTCTCTCTCTCTCTCTCTCTCTCTCTCTCTCCAGCAGGATACTGATGATTTGAATGTGGTTGTAAAGTTATGGGGTCTTTTCCTTCTCCCAGATATATGTATTACACTAAAATTTGATAGAGGTCTAGCTCTGCATGAACCACACAATAATTTTTATATTGGCAACAATCCTATACCATTTACTAATTTGACCAAAGACTTATGAATTTAGGTTGATACTAAGCTGAAGTTTTATGACCATAGTGGTAAACATATCACACAGGGAAGCCACAGAACGCCTGACTTCTGATCTTTCAAAAATTTCTGATTGGGGCAGAGCAAACTTGGTATTGTTCAATGCCTCAAAAACTCAATTCCTCCATCTATCAACTCGACACAACCTTCCAGACAACTATCCCCTCTTCTTCAATGACACTCAACTGTCCCCCTCTTCTACACTGAACATCCTCGGTCTGTCCTTTACTTATAACCTGAACTGGAAACTTCACATCTCATCTCTAGCTAAAACAGCTTCTATAAAGTTAGGTGTTCTGAGACGTCTCCGCCAGTTTTTCTCACCCCCTCAGCTGCTAACTCTGTATAAGGGCCTTATCCGTCCATGTATGGAGTATGCTTCACATGTCTGGGGGGGTTCCACTCATACTGCTCTTCTAGACAGGGTGGAATCAAAAGCTTTTCGTCTCATCAACTCCTCTCCTCTAACTGACTGTCTTCAGCCTCTCACTCACCGCCGCAATGTTGCATATCTAGCTGTCTTCTACTGCTATTTTCATGCTTACTGCTCTTTTGATCTTGCTAACTGCATGCCTCCCCTCCTTCCGCGGCCTCGCTGCACAAGACTTTCTTCTTTCTCTCACCCCTATTCTGTCCACCTCTCTAACGCAAGAGTTAACCAGTATTCTCAATCATTCATCCCTTTCTCTGGTAAACTCTGGAACTCCCTGCCTGCTTCTGTATTTCCACCTTCCTATGACTTGAATTCCTTCAAGAGGGAGGTTTCAAGACACTTATCCACCAATTTTTGACCACTGCTTTGACCCTTTTATGGGACTGGCATTTCAGTGGCATTTTTTTATTAGATTTTTGTTGCCCTTGGCCACTATCCTTCCTACATAAAAAAAAAAAAAAAAACATAAAGACATGGTGACTGATAAATCAGAAAATGTTGCTTCTGATTTACTCAACTCATTAGTTTGCAGCTCTCAGGATATTATATCTTTATGCATTGCACATATGAGTACAGTTGAGTAGCGTGGAACACTGGCTACATTTAGGGACAATAAGCTGCTGGATTTGATCCAACAAAGGTGGACAAGAAATGAAGAGGGCTTGGAGGATCTTTCCTATGGGGAAAGGCTTAAAGCACTGGATCTCTTTTATGTGCATGGTAGGATATTGTGGGCTGATCTTATTGATTGTTGGAAGACCTTGCATGATGCTGCCCCTTTGACTCTACCAAATTGTTCCATTAAGCACCAGAAATGGGTACAGTGGCCATGCATGTAAACTTGTTCATAGTCCTTGCACACTTGAGTGTCACAGGTGTTTCTTCTTAATGCATATGGTTGGTACATGGAACTCTCTTTTCCATAGTACTTGAGCTGAATGGCCTTAACCCTTTTAATGCAACTTTCTAGGGCCTTCTCTGTGATTATTTATATGAATATCATCTTCACTTTATTCTTAGAGTATATTATTTTCTACTTAATTGAAGTACATTTACATTACAATATCACAAGTCCAAGTACAAGTATTCTATTTTATACTTGAACTTGAGTCCAAGTATGTGTACTTTGTGCTGTACTCGAGTTTAGGTACAAGTACATTTTTACTTACACAATTATTTTTTCAATATTTTTCAACTGCTTATTGTGTATGTGATGATGGTGATAGATAGCTGCTACTTTCAAACACTTTTGAATTAAGGAATTTTGAAAGAGCTTTCGATAATCCCTATACACAGAGATTTGATTTATAACAGGACAGGAACTCAGTGTCGCTCCAAGAACTCTGAGCATAAGGCCAGTGCCCCAGCTGGGCAAACCCTGCCTTTAAACCAGGATATGCCAGGTCATGTCTCACAGTATTGTCATACCTCAGCAGCACTCTGACATCATGCCACACCTTCCACACAGCCAATCAGATGTGAGCACGTCCTGCTAGTCTACCAAACACAGACAGTGCCTTTGTATTTGCTCATAAATCATTAAATTTATGAAAAATTACCTGTGAATATCACCTGAATTGAAAATGTGAGCAATGATAGTGACCATGAGTCACATGGACATTCCAGGAAGAAGTAAGAACCTAAGACCTGGGAAAGGAACGTAAAAAAAAAGAAAAAAAAATGCAATCTTTACCAGGGCTACTCAAGCTACTGGAACAAGAAAAATGTTCCTAAGTGTGAAATTTGGTGAGCCATGCAAGTGTGAGTGTTTTGACAAACTAGTCTATAAAAACAAATGAGTTCGAATCCTACATTTTTGTATAGTTACTTAGCATTGAAATAGTAATAACTTTTTTATTTAAAGACTATTAAACACATGAAAAAATGACATTTTATTAGTTATACATTGTTTTTGTGGCACACCAAATTTGTTGTTGAGTTAGCTCCATTTATTGAAGCAGGATTCAACCTACAAAAGGATTAGTTAATTGCTAAGATGCATATTACAATACTTGTCAAACCTTGCACAATATTAGCTCAAAACCCATTAACTCCCAATCACATAGAAAACATACCCCAAAACTGACTCGTTATAATACAAGAAAATAGAATAGCAAGATTCAACCTACAAGAGGATCAGTTACTTGCTAAGATGCACATTACATTACTCACCAAACCTTGCACAATATTGGCTCAAAACCCCTTAACCCCCAGTCACACTGGAAACACCCCAAAATTGATTCATCATGATATAAGAAAATAGAATAATTACTGAACAGCATATTCTAAACCAGTTCATTACTAATATAAAGTATCATATAATCATATAAAATGTAACATTATTGAACAGTAAAATTTATATGCAATCACATAATTTAGCTTTGTGGAATGTATAATGAAGAGATCAAACAAATACCAGGAATATGAAGCGCAAACACACTCAAATCATGGATTATTTACTCACAATATTGATAACACTGATCTATGGAAATGAGCAGTAGAGCAGATCCCAACATCACCACACCCCACAGCCGGGGTGAATGTATGCAGTTCAACACGTTGCAATCACTGACATGAACAGACAACAAGACAGTAAAATTCCTAAGGAAATAGTAACTCAATGTCCAGATTCAGAGTAATGTTAACATAACACTGACATGGTCCTGCATAGTCAATGACAGTTTGCATTATCACCCATAAAAGACTGATCAGTTGTACATAGACAAACAATTTTGTAAAATTTATAGAGCTCAAACACAAGTTCAGTCCTTCACACCAATGAATACTCACAAGACACCATGTGGAGACAAAAGTATGTAATATTTAATTATAAGGCAAGTTACAGTGGCTATAATCAACACAAACACCTGTGTGTTGCATAGTTTTAAACATCGAATGACCCTAAGTCTGCTCATCCCCACAGGTACCCTAAATAAGGCATCAACTCATAATGAAAACAAAGTCCCTTCAACCACAACCACCTCTTAGCACACACTAATATCAAATCTGTTTTCATAATGATATCATGAGAACATCAGATATTTCCAGTTTTTAAGATTGGTTTAACACTAACCCATATGGTTGACACTGGATCTAACAACATCCCTCACAAAATCCCCAAACAGCCAATACATAAACATGACTACACCCAAAGACATACCTGATCACAGTACACAAATAGGAGGACCCCAGGATCCAAATGGTCATCGTCAAGTCATACTTTCACCATATGGTCTCTGCATTCAGTGCTGGCTCCATCAGACTGGGAAGTCATCATCCTTCATTCCACCTACATCACCTGGCATGCATGTGATAAACAAAAATGAGTGATGAAGTGTGGTCACAAATTCAGTGGAATTACATACAAAATCAACCTGATACAGACAATCCCTTAATGACACAACAGACATATTTTATCATGATTTATAATGATACATACTTTCACAATAAAGACAAATTTCATCCGCATGTATTAATTAGAAAATTAATTATATTCATGAAATTAGTTACAAAGATGTTAAAACATATTAGAAAATATCACAAAACGGCATATTGTTGGGTTCGCCCGCACAACAGTAAAGGAATTTGTGCTGAGGTAATATTTCAAATCCCAGTAACTCAAAACCTCATTTTGCAGAATTCATCCTTCCAACACCAAGTGTCCCAGTTGAAATATAAATTTAACTTGTAGAAGCCTCTCTCATCTTGATTCATTATTTTTTATTGCTTTCCTCCTTAGAGGTCAGCATTTAGTCAAAGAACCTACATTTCCTCTATCAGGCATGACTTGTTTGTATCTCAGAAACTGACCTAATGAAATTCATGTACTACCTCTCATCCCCAACTGTGGCCATGGCCCAGTTTCAACTGAATATATCTTTCAGGGTACACCCAGTAATATTAAATAATCCCTCATTAGATTGAACTCAGATGCAACTATGGTGAAATTTATTATTTTCTTGTAAGATTTGACCAAAATACTGAATCTGCTTTGTAGACATCTTAACTCAGTTAATTGACAGATTTGTGGCAACGAAATCTCTTCCACCTCCTTTTTAACCCTGCGGGCTTGTGAAACCACCATCTTTTCTAAAAGGGGAAAAAAAAAACTAACAAAACAATGGGATGAAGTACATGAGACTTACTGCAGGTCACATTAAGTGTGCTTCAAGTTTTATGATGCAAATCAGCTTCAACTGACCTATGGTAAGTCTCATGTACTCCATCAATTTTACTTCAGGAAATGACTTCTCTGCTACAGTCTGTTTTGCAATGAGGTTTTGAAGCCATGCAGGTATTGTATGTGACATCTTGAAATTGTATGTACAGTGGTATCTCAGTATATGTGTGCTTTGGAATACTGTATTTGATGGCATATAAGACCCACTTTTTTTTTTTTTTTTTATGGCTCAAAAAATTACCCTACATCTTATATGCGAATGTGAGGCCTCCCATAGATTTAATTTTGAAATTTTCTTCACCTGTACAGCCGAAGATTTACACCACCGTATAAGTGTATAGGTATTTTTCAAGCATAATATGATGTAAGTAAATGTTGAAAATGAAAACGCAACCTGTTTAGTGTGTTGTTGACATCTCGGCAGCTGGGCTGTGTTCTTTGCCTCGCCTCAATGACTAGGCTGCTACCTTTGTTTTGTTACTGCAATCATGTAGGATATTGATTTTTTACTATTGTTATTGCTTGCTTTTTGTTCAGCTGTTCTGCTAACTTGCTTTAAACATTACATGCATACATAAAATTTTTTTTTTTTTCCTGAATATGCCCTGCTGAAAAGGGAGTACGTCTTATATGTCATCAGATATGGTATGTATTTTAGTATTAAGCAGTGTTTAAATTATTTTATACAGCCTCATCAATATACTGTATAATATGCCAATAGCAATATTTATTTATTTTTTTCATAGGAATGGATTAATAATTTTCCTTTTATTTCATATCGGAAAATTTGTTTGATATACATCCTGTTTGGTGTAAGTCCAAGGATCTGGAACAGATTAAGGACATATACTGAGGTATCACTGTATGTGAGTTTGGTGAAATAAAACAACCATGAGCCAAAATCCCTTGTTTTGTAGGAAATTCACAAAATTCAGTGTTTTCCAAAAGAATTGTGACAATAAGAACCTCCTCACTATTCTAGTTTTGCTTCTTGGAATGTGTCAAGTTCCTGAACTATTACCTTGTCTCAATGCTTGGCAAGATGGTTGCCCTTGACCATCCAACCTTTGCCATGATGTGTGTAATCTTTACAGCCATGGCCTTAGTCTTTGACGCTGTAGCTGGCCAAACACAACCAGCTGAGTACTTTCCTATGTCTGCTCCTGACATATCAAGCATTAACCTAATCCATCTTGCAACACTGTCTTTTGTTACATTTTTGTGTGGCTTCATAACACTAATGAGTAGTTGCCTATTTTCTTGACCCACCCTATATCCTAAGTGTTCAGTCTGTTCAGGGTACATTTTCAATGTTTTATACACACACAGTCTTTTTTATCTTTAGTGTATGCCTTAAAACCTCACAAACTGCACATTGGATTTTGGCTTACATTATTCAATATTGCCCCCTAACCAAACACAAATTGAATCAATCCATGCCAATGCTAAAGTTCTTTAACATTGACAAATGTAATGTTTGCACTCTGGCTTCTTGCATGAGTATCATTAGCATCACTAGTTTTAGTGTTAGGTCTTTTAAGAAAAGATTGCATAATGATTCCATAGTTCTCAGTTTCTGCAGCACCAGCTTGACATTCCAGGTCTCTGTATATCTAGGTTTTGATGGTCTCAAGTTGAATACCCCTCTCAAGAGCCCTGTTGACAAGAGGGTAGTTTCCCACTCTGCAGCTGTCCACACCACAACTATCCCTAGTGAGGGGAGAGCTCCCCTTACTGTGTTGACAGAGTCATAGCCCCCACCTCTCTGGAAAAGTGTTTGAGAAGAAATTTACAATATCTGTTTTATCAGGACTAAGGGGATTAATGTGCCATCTTCCACAAAATTGTATCCATTTGTTGACATGTGGGCAATACTGTTTTCCAGTCATTGGTCTCAAGGAAGCCATGATAATGTCTGTACCTGCTGCAGGTATGCCATGTTTTCACAGCTGTTGCCAGACAGTAGACATGCCATCAGCCTAGCGTGTTTCATTATGGGGTGTTCATCTGCTATCAGTGGCTGCCACAACACATTCTTCTATCTCATTATTAGCCATGGTTCTTTGATGAGCATCGTGAGTAGAGTCCCCATCCATGACTGGGATGTCCACAGTGGCACAATCAATCACTTTTCTGAAGGTATCTGGCAATCAAGGCAAAAGGGGGGAAAAATGTAGATTAGATTAAACTGTGAATATCTTATTGAAAACCATCAAAGTATTCTGGTTTCAGGTTAGGTTTCCTTGAAAAAAAACAAGGTATTTGTTTATTCAGTCTTCAGGCAAATATATCAGTGCTTGGGACTCCAAAAATTCTGCAAAGTTCTCAAAAAATGGCCTCATTCAATTTCCATTCATGTCTGTCATTAAACTTTCAAGATGCAGTGTCTACCATGAAATTAACTTTACCAGTTATGTGAGAGCATGTAATTGAAATATCATTTATTGCACACCATTTCCAAATTTTGAGGTACATGTTATTACATGTAGATTTTGTGCCTCCCATTTCATTTACGTAATTCACTGCAGTCTTCTTATCACAAAATATCTTAATGTGTTTCTCTTTGATCTGATGTGCAATTGCTTTCACTACCAGTAAAATGGCTTTGAGTTCCTTTGAATTGATGTGCATTTCTTTTCTACTGTTGATCATCTTCCATTAATTTTCTGATGATTTAGGTAACTACCCCAACCTAAATTTGACACATCATTATATAAGTCTATTTCTGTACCTGACCTGTAGGTTTTTTATGTATTGCGCTGCAATATGATTTATCCACCAAATCAGATCTGTTTTCATTTTATATGTGATAGCCATCCATTTCTTAAAGTTACCTTTTTCTTTCTCTAAATCTGAAATTTTAGCAGTTCTCAACTTTCTATAATGTAGTTTCTACAGTTCTACTGCTGGAATTGCAGCAACTAAAAGCCCAGTTACTTTGGTCACATTCCAGATTTTGTCTTTATTACTATGAAATAGCTGAATGTTTGCAACTTCAAACTATTTTCTCTTTCCTCCATTCAGGTAAGGTAACTGTCGTTGTCTCTGAATCAGTGACATTCCCCAAATATTTCAAACTTTTTGTAGATATTAGGACAGATTTATTATCATTTATACAGAATCCCTGATTTCTTAACTTCCACTGTTGAATGTATACTCATAGCATTCTAATGAACTGTGGGATATAAGTGTGTTGTCAGTGAAACTGGTAATGGTGTATCTGATCTCTCTCAGTGCAGGTTTCATTAGTTTGGTGAACAGACATAGACCTTTTGCAGTCCCATTAGGAAGATGGGTAAACTGATAAATATTTCTTGCCATTTAAAGCAAAGAAATTTTTGTTGCTCTTCAGTTACTTTGACAGAGTAGTATGCTAGATCAACTGAGGTCATGTAATTACCCTTGTTAATAAGCCAAATTGCCTGTTTGAAATTTTCTATTTTGAAATATTTGTAATTAAGCATCATCCTAAAACCTCCATCCTTTTTCCTCTGCAGAAAAAATTGGGGATATAATTTTTTCCTCTTATTTGTGTGTTTCCTCGATAAGTTATAACACCATATGTACAACCTTCCCAGAAATTCTAATAAAGCTGATGTGGCACTAAAATAATAACTAGATGTTAACCACCTGTGAAGAATTTTTTGTTTTAATAACCAACCAAACTATGAGGCATCTCTCACAATTATCTTCTTTCCAATACCAAAGTGTTTTATTAGATTTGGAGGAAAAAAAGGCAAACCTAGTATTGGTCCCTTAAGGTCTCCATCCAGGCAGGTTGTCCATGATGCCAATGCTCTGACTGAATTATTCGCAACCTCCTTTGTATCTCTGTACACATCAGGCACTCCTGAGTCCTAAGATCCACATCAAGAATCTCATGGTACTATTTCAGACCTTGTCATTACCACTGACAGTGTTAGGCTTGCATTTAGCAGACTAGACAACTGTCTAGTTTGCTCTCTGGCTGCAGACAGCATTTACCCCATTCTCCTCATATCTTGTATTTCTGTATTGGTGTATTCACTTTTATGAAACTTCCATTTTTTCTACAATATTGGCACTTTACCTTAGATTTGGAAAATATTCCAGGTTATACCAGTTTTCAAGAAAGGCTCCTGTTATGACATCCTGAATTATAGAGCTGTGTCCCTAACTTAAGTTTGTGTCAAATCAATGGAACATATAATCACTCAATTTATCTATGAATATATTAAATCTCATGATTTTTTATTAAGGACCAATTTAAGTTTAGATCAGGTAGATCAGCAAAGAACCAGCTAATATTAACTTACAAGATCATCACCAAATAGGTGGACTAAAACTATAATGGTGAATTTATATTATTTGACTATTCAAAAGCCTTTGAATAGTCAAATAATATAAGTTCACCATTATAGTTTTAGTTTTGATTTTGTTTGTGACACTGTAATGATAACTAAGCTGCAGTGTCTGGGAATCAGGAGTCAGCTCAGTAAAGTGTATGAGCATTAAAGGTTGTGAGTGAGGATAAGTCATGCTCATAGCATTGCTCATGTAAAAGAGGAGTAAAAATAACAACACACAGCTTGTTGGCATTACAGGGAATCAGCTGATCTTAAAGAATGAGGTGAAGGCTCTAACTGAACACAGCTTGGAGAATATAAAGGGAATAGAAGAAACAAGCAATGAAGTGGAAAATATTGAGTAAAATTTAAAAAGTATAAGATACTTACTGTAGGTCAGTTGAAGTATGCAGTTTTATGAGGCAAATCACCTCTGCTGGTGGGAGCTTTCACATGAGATTAGCTGCACTGCGCCACAGCACCATACTTTAAAGACCATGATCACCCCACATGACACAAAATTTAGGCCTGTAATGACCATAACAAAATGCCAAAAAAAGAAAGAAAAGGGGGGGAGAGGAGGGCATGTGAAAGCTCCCCCCAGCAGAGATGATTTGCCTTGTAAAATTACAAGCATGCTTCAAATGACCTACGGCAAGTCTTGTATGCTTTTTAAATTTTACGTCATCAAATCTCCTGTGCTGTGATGAGCGTTCCCATGAGGTTTTGAAGCCACATAAGTGTCGTATCTGAATGTAATTACTTGATTTGGACCCCTGTCACTAGAACACATGCATTGTTGAAAAGAAACATGAATGAGCAAAGAAAGCATTCATTAATGGCAGTTACATGAGTTGTACTGTGCCCAAGGAACATGGGAGATTTGTATAAATGTAGAAAACCAGTAATTATACCCTACAAGTAACTTATTAAATACACCTAATAAGGCCCAAACCACATCACAAATAGAGGAACATGAACAATTTGTATATAAAACACCAGTCACCCAAGTAAGAGACATCAACAGTCAAGGTGAAAGACAGTCTCCTGAAAAGGGTCTGATCCCTTAACATGAACAATTTGTATATAAAACACCAGTCACCCAAGTAAGAGACATCAACAGTCAAGGTGAAAGACAGTCTCCTGAAAAGGGTCTGATCCCTTAACAATTTGTTTATCATAAAATTTTGCAACTGTGGCCTGTTGAGTCCACCCAGCTTTTGCCATGATACATTTGATAGGTAAATCCTTTGCCCACCAAATCCTTTGCCTTTGAAGCCGCTGCCAATCTAATGCTGCCTGCTGTGAAAATAGAGGTGTCAGTCCCAGCCCTGCACAACATAACTTTAATCCATCTTGCTATAGTATCCTTAGAGACAGGCTTGTGAGGTTTAACAAAACTGATGATTAACT
This sequence comes from Scylla paramamosain, assembly GCF_035594125.1. Taxonomy (NCBI): domain Eukaryota; kingdom Metazoa; phylum Arthropoda; class Malacostraca; order Decapoda; family Portunidae; genus Scylla; species Scylla paramamosain. Next base: position 1,658,081 of record NC_087165.1, read on the forward strand.
TATTCACTGCCTTTGGGATGTTGGGCCTGAGCAACTCTGTTTGGGTAATGTATGTGCACAGGGCCTCACACACACAGAGGCTAGCATCCTTTGCATAAGACTTAAAAATAACACTTTGAATATTAAAGTTAGGTCTGCATTGTTTAATGTTGTCCCCTAACTGGATGGAGATAGAAGATTCTTCAATATGAATTCCGTTAAGCACAGGCGAGTGAAGTGTTTGTATTCTGGCTGTCTGAGTCTTGTATTCTGGCTGTCTGAGTCAGTGCCATCAGCATAACTAGCTTGAGTGTGAGTTCCTTTAAAGAAAGTGTAGTCAAGGGGTACATAGAAGTGTGTGAAGTACTGGTTGGACACCCCACATCTTGGTGTACCGAGGCTTGGGAGGCTGTAGGTTGAACACCCCCTTTAAGAATCTGTTCATAAAGGGATGGCTACCTACCGGGGAATCCATTTACCACAATGCCCAATGATGAGAGTGCACCTCTCGCTGTGTTGATAGAATTATAACCCACACCCCTGTGGAAAGTAAAGGTCAAGAAGTTTATAATGATTGGCACAGTGGGATTAAGGGGATCGATGTGCCTTCGACAACAAAATTGTGACCATCTCTTAAGATGTGGTCGGTACTGTTTTTCTGTACCTGGTTTCCAGGATGCCATGATGATATCTGCACCCTCTTTTTTTTTTTTTTTTTTTTTTGTAGGAGGGACACTGGCCAAGGGCAACAAAAATCCAATAAAAAGAGCCCACTGAAATGCCAGTCCAAGAAAAGGGTCCAGAGCGCTATGCCTCGCTCTTGGAGGGACTCCCGTACAGAAGGCATGCCATCAACTGAGTGTGCCTCATGAGGGAATTCCCTTCTGGTGAGGACAATGCGTCAGATGTCCCTCCACTTCCTGACCAGCCTGGGGTAATCGATCAGCTTGCCGAGTAGCATACCCATCCATGGCTGTGACGTCCAAACCGGAACCACTATCCACCCCTTTGCCTGTTCTGCCTGCATTTTCTGCAAGCACCTAGAGATCAATGAAAAAGGTGGGAAAAGATAAGGAAGTGCAAACTTTGCCCAATTGAGAGAGAAGGCATCAAAGTAAGCTGCTTCTGGGTCGGGTTTCCAGGAGCAGAAAGGGGTGATCTGCTTGTTCAGCTGGGAAGCAAAGAGATCAATAGAAGGGTTGCTAAAGATAACACAGATCAGCCTAAAAATGTGGACATGTCTGTCAACATCTACCTTTCCTTCTTGCTGGAAGTTTGCCTACATTCAACCTGTTCCTAAAAAGGATGACCGTTCTAATCCCTCAAACTACCGTCCTATTGCTTTAATTTCCTGCCTATCTAAAGTTTTTGAAACTATCCTCAACAGGAAGATTCTTAAACATCTATCACTTCACAACCTTCTGTCTGATCACCAATATGGGCTCTGTCAAGGCTGCTCTACTGGTGATCTTCTGGCTTTCCTTACTGAGTCTTGGTCATCCTCTTTTAGATATTTTGGTGAAACTTTTGCTGTTGCCTTGGACATATCAAAAGCTTTTGATAGAGTCTGGCACAAAGCTTTGATTTCCAAACTACCCTCCTACGGTTTCTATCCTTCTCTCTGTAACTTCATCTCAAGTTTCCTTTCTGACCGTTCTATTGCTGCTGTGGTAGATGGTCACTGTTCTTCTAAATCTATTAACAGTGGTGTTCCTCAGGGTTCTGTCCTGTCACCCACTCTCTTCTTATTATTCATTAATGATCTTCTAAACCAAACTTCTTGTCCTATCCACTCCTCCTACGCTGATGATACCACCCTGCACTTTTCCATGTCTTTTCATAGACGTCCAACCCTTCAGGAGGTAAACATATCACGCAGGGAAGCCACAGAACGCTTGACTTCTGATCTTTCTAAAATTTCTGATTGGGGCAGAGCAAACTTGGTATTGTTCAATGCCTCAAAAACTCAATTCCTCCATCTATCAACTCGACACAACCTTCCAGATAACTATCCCCTCTTCTTCAATGACACTCAACTGTCCCCCTCTTCTACACTGAACATCCTCGGTCTGTCCTTTACTTATAATCTGAACTGGAAACTTCACATCTCATCTCCAGCTAAAACAGCTTCTATGAAGTTAGGTGTTCTGAGACGTCTCCGCCAGTTTTTCTCGGTTCCACTCATACTGCTCTTCTAGACAGGATGGAATCAAAAGCTTTTCGTCTCATCAACTCCTCTCCTCTAACTGACTGTCTTCAGCCTCTCTCTCACTGCTGCAATGTTGCATATCTAGCTGTCTTCTACTGCTATTTTCATGCTAACTGCTCTTCTGATCTTGCTAACTGCATGCCTCCCCTCCTTCCGCGGCCTCGCTGCACAAGACTTTCTTCTTTCTCTCACCCCTATTCTGTCCACCTCTCTAACACAAGAGTTAACCAGTATTCTCAATCATTCATTCCTTTCTCTGGTAAACTCTGGAACTCCCTGCCTGCTTCTGCATTTCCACCTTCCTATGACTTGAATTCCTTCAAGAGGGAGGTTTCAAGACACTTATTCATCAATTTTTGACCACTGCTTTGACCCTTTTATGGGACTGGCATTTCAGTGGGCATATTTTTTTATTGGATTTTTGTTGCCCTTGGCCAGCGTCCTTCCTACATAAAAAAAAAAAAAAAATTGTTAACAACATTTCACACCAGCCCAATATTAAAGTGGAGTTGTCATTACAGAGTAGTGACTTGGTGCTATCCATTTCCTTGCCATAGGTTACAGCCGTAGTGTTATCGCAAAAGACTTTAATGTGTTTACCCCTTAACTCCTGGCTAAAGGTTTGAAGAGTAAACAAAATTGCTTTAAGCTCCAGCACATTAATGTGTAAAAGGCTCTCCTCTAAAGACCAACTACCACCTGTAGACTGATGGTTAAGGTAACCACCCCAGCCAACTGAGAAGGCATCTGTGAACAATTCAATGTCCGCGGCTGACAGAAAAATGTCCCTGCCCTGAACAGCAGCATTAGAGCACCACCATCGGAGTTCTGTCTTCATTTCCTCGGAAATGGTCATCCTAGCATCAAAGTTACCCTGTTCTTGCTTTAATGCATCAATTTTGGCTCTTTCAAGTTTCCTGTAGTGAAGTTTACTGAGCACATCCGCTGGAGTGGCAGCAACAAGAAGACCAATGACACAGGCCACTTGTCTAATCGAAGCTTTGTCCCTGCACAAGAGTGGCTCACAACCTTGCACTAAAGACACTACTCAACGTTTGGTCAGGGAAATTTTCATGCTGTCAGTGTCAATAATGTTGCCTTGATATTCAATCCGTTTAGTTAGGACCAGAACTGACTTGCTCTCATTGATACAGAAGCCCAATTTCCTCAAGAGAGCAATAGTATTATGCATGCCCACAAGGCAACCGGACATTGAACTACTGCAGATAAGAGAGTCGTCAATGAAACTGGTGATTGTGAGACCCGTATTCCTCAGAGAAGAGTAAACCAGCTTCATGACCTTGGTGAAGATCCTAGGGTCTTCTGATACCCCATTTGGGAGACAAGTGAATTGATTAGTTATGCCTTGCCAATTGAAACAGAAACTTTTGTTGTTCTTTCGCAATCTTAATCAAATAGTAGGCATGTCTCGAATCCACAGAAGCAAGAAAGTCACCTGCATTAATGAGTCTGTTGGCATGTTCAAAGTCCTTCATCTTAAAATGTTTGTATGGGATATAAGAATTCAGTTTTTCTAAGTTCAGAACCATCCTATATTCCCCATTCTCTTTCTTCATCAGAAAAATGGGGGAGATAATTTGCTCTTTCTTCCTATGTGTAACTTTAATGACCTTAAGTGCCAACAATTTATTGATCTCCCCATTAATAATGTCTTGCTCTGCTTTATTGAACCTGTACTCAAGATTGCCAAGAAATAAATGTGTAATATCATCCTCATTAATATCTAGATGTTAGTGCTCTCCTACATCCAAAATAACAGGGTCACTATTAATGGAACACCATTCATGAGCAAAGTAGTGAAGCCTTCCACCCACAAAACATTCACTTGCCTGATTTACTGCCGAGGCTTGAAGCTGCCCTGGCTCTTGGCATTTTTTGAGTCTGTTTTGAGGAATGCAGAGGAAGATCATTGATCACCCCTGAAGCTTCCAAAGACCATAAGGCTGGAACCTTGAAGAGAACCCCTTGAAGTTAGCTGAGGCCCCAAAACCTCTTGATCTGCTTCTTGGATGTAATTGCATTCTTAAGCTTCACGGATTCCTCGATATGCTTCACAGACTGGGGGATGGAATATCATCACCAAAGAGGAACCAATTCATCATTACCATCGCTACCTTCTTGGTACAAAGATGAGTAAATCTGTGATTAATTTCACGTTTCATGACACAACGCCTTGCTAAATTATTCCTGAAGTTGGCATTGCCCAACAAGGTCAGGACATCATTGATCATGCCCACTTCATGGGCCACCACTGGGTGATTGTCTTTCTGGGCCACTTTATCGAGGACTAACAGTGACTTGGTAATAGTAGTCGCTGCCCTCAGGATATCCTTGTTAACCTCCTTCAAGCAGAAATCAGTCTTTTTAACTTCCCCCTAAGTGCATCCAGGATCAGAGGGTTGGACTCCACTGGGGCAAGGGCAGGACAATTGGAAGGTCTCATTACAATCTCATCTTCACAGATAGACTTGTAGTTGTCCTCCCATAGACCATTGTCAAACAGGAAGCTATGTCTGCCACCTTACTGTCAATTTCGTCCGAAACAGTCTCAGGCAGGCCAAATGCCTTGGCACCCAGCTGCAAGGTACTATCACTTGGGCACGGCACACAATCATCATCAACCTCACTACTGGCCTCTAAAAATCCCAAGAAACTAGCAGGGAAACCGAAACGAATCGGCCCATGAGAGGGGCCAGCACCATCATTAACCATTTGAGGCCGTGGAGGGGAAGAAGCAGCAGTCACCTCCAGCAACCATGAAGGGGGGAAAGGGGCCTGCCTGTTCACTTTTAACTGGGCAATCTCACCCCTCAGCTCTGCCAGAGTGTCCAGAACCACATTCCATTGGGAAGGAGGGACTGAAGCATGTGTTGCCACGGGAAGAGGGCAGGAGGGGGTGTTAACTTCACCTGAAAGGCAAGGCCCATGACGAGATGAGTGCTTGGCCACCCTCCTGCTGGCGCCAAGAGCAGCACCCTCACTGGAGCTACTGCCCCTGCCCCTAAGATCATTGGAAGATCTACAGGTCCCCCTGGTAGTAAGAGGTAAAGAGGCCCACTCTTCCCCTGAATCAGAGGACAGCATGATAACAGCCACTGGCCAGCGAAAACAATAACAAGCCATAAGCTTGATTGCTGGTAATCAGCAGCATACAAAATAGACACTTGGACGGCACAATCCACTCCAAACTTAGATAACGGATTGTAGGCACTGTACCTGCGTAACAGGTGATGTGGCCTTGCTGAAAAGGAGACGCTGCAGGAGAAAACACCACAGAACCCAACAGCATGACCTTCTGGCATGGCTATGGGCAAGCAACTGGTGCTGTGGTGCAGTGCAGCTCATCTCATGGGAACACTCACCACAGCAGAGGGAATTTGATGACGTAAAATTGAGGCAGTTGATCATTCAAGATGGCTAGTTTCCTTCTAAAAACCTATAAGGGAAGTATCTCAGCAGATTGCTCATCCAGTGCCTTCTACAAGTGAACAGGTAACAATGGTTGCAGAGTTAGCAGCTGGGAGGGTGAATGCTCATAAAGCTAGTTTACAAGACATTTTAGAATTTAAAGTAAAGGAATTTATTGCTGAAGGGGAAGGGAGAGTGAGAAGAAAGTAATCTAATGGTCTTTAGTGTAACAGAAAATAGGACAAAGGACAGGAAGGAGGGAGGAAAGGATGACAAGATACAAATAACAAATCTTTTACAAGAATTAAAAATAGATTATGGACCATTGTAACACTACCACATTGGAAGGATCCAAGAAACGGGTAATCCAATGCCAAGACTGATTCATCTTACCTTCACATCTAAGTTGATCAGAGATGAGATAATGAAACTGTACCACAAAGACAGGAAAACAGGAAGGAACAATGGAAATAGTGACAAAAACATGTTCCAAGAGGAGTATAAGAAAAGACCACACTCCATGAGAAATTAAGGAAGAGCATGAACTGGCTGGCAAGCACCAAGTAGACATTCAGACAGTAGTGGTTGCAGGGTTAGAAAAAACCTGGGTTTAAAAAATAAAAACCTAGCCCACTGTTTTTTTTAGGGGGGTTTATTGTTTTTTTTTTGGGATTTTATTTGTTTTTTGTTTATTCATAATATTAATATTTGAATCAGCTTAAATAAGCAATTAAGAAGTAATCTAGAGTGAAGCAAGGTTTGAAATGTTTTTTGTTATTTTTTCATGCAGGAGGGAGCAGCAAAAGTGTAATAAAAAAAAAAAGCCCATTGAGGTGCTGGTCCCCGAACAGTCAAAAGCAGTAATTAGAAATTACAGGATAAGTGTCTGGAAACCTCCCTCTCAAAAGAGTTCAAATCATTGGAAGGTAAAAATAAAGAAGCAAAGTTTACCAGAAAAAGGAATGAATGATTAAGAATACTGGTTAACTCTTGCATTAGAGAGGTGGACAGAATAGGGGTGAGAGAAAGAAGAAAGTCTTGTGCAGCGAGGCTACGTTAGGAGGGGAGGCATGCAGTTAGCAAGATCAAAAGAGCAATTGGCATGAAAATAATGGTAGGAGATAGCAAGAGATGCAGCATTGTGGTAATGAGAGAGAGAGGCTGAAGACAGTCAATTAGAGGAGAAGGATTGATAAGATGAAAAGCTTTTGTTTCCACCCATTTATGTGAAGCATACTCCATACATGAGCAGATACCACCCCTGTACAGAATTAGCAGCTGGGGGGGCTGAGAAAATCTGGCGGAGATGATTCAGAAAGTCTAACTTCACAGAAGCTGTTTTAGCTAGAGATGAGATGTGAAGTTTCCAGTTTGGATTGTAAGTAAAGGACAGACCAAGGATGTTCAGTGTAAAAGAGGGGGACAGTTGAATGTAATTGAAGATGGGATAGTTGTCTGGAAGGTTGTGTTCAGTTAATGGATGGAGAAATTAGAAATTGACTTTTTGAGGCATTGAACAACACTAAGTTTGCTCTGCTCCAATCAGAAATTTTAGAGAGATTAGAAGTCAGGCATTCTGTGGCTTCCCTGTGTGAACTGTTTGCTTCCTGAAGGGTTGACCATCTTTGAAAAGACATGGCAAAGTTCAGGGTGGTATCATCAGCATATGAGTGCATAGGACAAGAAGTTTGGTTTAAAAGATCATTGATGAATAATAGGAAGAGAGTGAGTAACAGGACAGAACCCTGAGGGATTAGGCCTATGAGGGCATGGAAAACATCACTGTGACAGATTTTAATGGGTAGCATGAAGTAGTCAGAAGGTGGAGGAGAGGGAGGAACAAGTCCTGAATCATCCAAGGTAGAGTTTTTAGTAAAGGTTTGAGTGAAGAGTTCATCTTTAGAGATAGATGAGATGGCAATGGTGCCATCAGGTTGAAATAAAGGAGGGATAGATGAAGAAGCAAAGTTATTGGAGATGTTTTTGACTAGCTGCCAGAAGTTATGAGGGGAGTTAGATCTTGAAAGATTTTGACACTTTCTATTAATGAAAAACAGACACTTGCTTAGGTCGTGCTGATGCAGGTTGGTCCAGTTGGACAAAGCCTATGTTAACTTGTACTGTACAGGAAATGAATGGGTCAGGCTTGACTGCCCTTACACTTTTTATGTATATGTACATATACCTTATTTATTTATGTATATGTACATATACCTTATTTATCAATATGACATAAAAATAAATTTTCGTATGTAAATTTTTTTTTTTTTTGCCCCAAAAACCTAATTAGGTTTTCTTTTCTTTTCTTTCTTTCTTTTTTTTTTTTCTCTCTCCCAACCCTGAGTGGTTGTGGTGTGTATTACTTCATCAGCTCTCTTTCCTTTCTTACCTTACTCCAACATCATATCCCCTTTACATGTCACAACTACATCATGTAAAACCTCCCCTTGTCAGAATGTATACTTGGCTTTTACTGGCTTTGCCTTTAAAGACAAAAATAAACTCCTTAATGAAACACATTTGGCAGTGTACTGTAGTTCCATGAATTAGGGGACACTTCAAAAAGTTTTGCCAAAATGTCATATTGATTCAACAGTTTGTTTATAACATAATTGTGAAAAATAATGCCTCATAGGGTTTGAAATGGATAGTAGTAGTTTCTCAGAAAATTATATCAAGTTCATGGAACTTATTCAAGTTGTCACTGATTTGAGATCTACCAACCTGATGATGATAGGGGACTTCAAGTATCCAGAAATTAATTGGGACATGAACTCAAGTGAGGGTGGACACAGTCAACCAATAACAGCCTTCATGAAGGTGATAATCATTTTCGTTATTCGGTACCAAATGGAACCTACTTGCTACAGGGAAAGACAGAGGGCAAGTATTTTAGACTTGATCTCTATCGATAGAGAGGATATCATTGATGATTTTACAATAATATCTAAAATCTGGAAAATTGATTACTTCGTGCTGTAGATTACTCTGAGCTGTGGATATGAGGAAGTTCCAAAATTACTGCACTGTAACTACAACAAGACAGATTTGAACCTTTTGAAGCTGTCAGCAGTGAATTGTGAGGAAAAAATGTGTGGGGTCTTCAAGCAAAAACTATGACACAGTATAACTACCCCACAAATGTGATTGTTTGGGTCCCAGCAGAAACAAAGGGTGAATAGACAAAGAGACACTTGAATATGTCCACAAGATTGATTGCTCTATTGCCATAGTAAATATTTTATATGGTAAATTATATATTAAAAAATAATGGCCTGGTTTGCCACCCCATAAATGGCTCTTTAGCAGACATAATGTAAATTAATGGGGATCTGACATTATATCTGGCATTTATGTAATTACTCATTAAATCATCTATCTTTATATACTGTATGTAAGTACCAATCATCCCAGTCCCTGTCTGAACTCTACAGACTACTGAGAGGGGAAAGGTAATGAGACACCATCTCACTGGCACTCCAGTCTTTATTTACAGCACAGAGCAGCACTACAAGGCACAAGGCACACTAACACGTCACAGGACAAGTAAACCACACTCCACATGGCCGTACTCAGCAAAGCGTCTATTATCGCAGGGTAATGTGTCTCACCTCACAGTGCAGCAGTACAGCACACAAAAGTATCACGACTCAGAGGTGGTGTCACTTACTGTCTCCACTCACAGTCTGCACTATTACAGACAACACAGTTGTCACCCACACTCCTCAGCTCCCAGTAGCCACTGTCTCAGGCTGCCAGGGCACGCAATCCTCACAGCGTGCTTTGGGGCACAGAATCACATAGTGGCAGCGGCGGGGGAAGAGTGTTGTAATGTAGCACAAGGGGAGTGTATTGCGGGCATCTTCTTGGCTTATCAGCACACGTGTTGTGTAGGTAGCAGACGGTCGAGCTCAGCCTCTCTGGCAGCAGCAGTTCCCTGCATAGACTTGGCTCGTGGATGATTGGCTAGCGCTCTAGCCAACTGGTGGCCTCCAGCTTCACTACCACCCAGCAGCTCACTACAGTGCTGCCAACACCCAACTTTACCACTCGGTGGTACAGCACCACCAACGTCACCCCAATACCGCAACAATATTGTTAATTAATTCACCAACTCCCTTAGCTTAATTACTTTGAAGCCTCTTACCATGTTCATTTGTACCTGACGTGCATCTCATCCTTGCAGGGCACTCATGGTGACCTCCACCCCCAAGAGAGGCACCAGGTTGCCAGAGGAATCACTACCCCTTCCATCTCCACTGCAGCCTCCAAGCACTGCAGTGGAAATCACTAAAAGAAGGTTCACATATTCCTCTTTTTGTTCATTCATTCATTATGGAATACTAGTACTTCCTCCTAAAAATCCTCTCTAGGAGTTATGTTTTCTTCTCTTCTCCCTCACACTCCCTCACACTTAATTCACTAACTCTCTTAGCTTAATTACTTTGAAGCCTCTTTCCATGTTCATTTGTACCTGACATGCATCTCATCCTTGCAGGGCACGCATAGTGACCTCCACCCCCAAGAGAGACGCCAGGTTGCCAGAGGAATCACTACCCCTTCCAAGCACTGCAGTGGAGATCACAAAAAAACAGTACAGTATTCCTCTTTTTGTTCGTCTATCCATCACAAAATACTAGTACTTCCTCCTAAAAATTCTCTCTAGGAGTTAGGTTTTTCTCTTCTCCCTCACACTCCCAGCCTTTCATCAACCGTATTTAACATGCATCTCACCCATGTAGGAAACGGATGGTGAACTCTACCAACAAGAGAGGCATCAAACCACCTGAGGAACTACCAAGGCTGCCCACCATGCCCTCCAAGCACTGCCGCTCTTCTTTCTATCGCAAAAAGAAGGTTAACATATTTCTCATTATTTGTTCATCCATCCATTATGGAATACTGGTACTTTCTCCTAGAAATCATATTTAAGAATTATGTTTTTCCTCTTTTTTTCCTCACACTCCCAATCTTTCACCAACTCTACCACCTTCCCTCTTTATCCACACAAACATCTGTATTATCTGTAACAATCTGCTGTATTTTACTAGAGGACCAGTACTCTCCCTTATTCTGAGACATTGGGGCTGCAGGAAAATCATCCAAAATTACTTGATTTCTTGTCATTTGAAACATCTACCACATACTGGATTTATCTTATTACACTTGTTAATTTAACTTTTTTTTTTGTGGAAAGTCTTGTCTCAACCTGGGACTGAAGACTTTGAGATACACATTATCCTTATTTTCCATTATTCTCACCCAAACTGACCAAGATTGTTATTTTAATAGTTTATATTAGGTTTTGCTAAATATTACTAGGGTTTTTGCATCATTGAATGTATTATTATATTAAATCTGGGAAAATTATAATATTCAATAATCTGTGTAGGAACACCCAGTTATTATTGGTAAGAGTGTATCACGGTGGGAGTCTTTATTTTTTAAATTTTGCCACTCGGTCTTTGTCTACTTTGCCAGCTGTACACTTGATCCAAAAATGGGTCAGAGCCCAAGGGTGGTGCAAGGCAAGTTTTTGTTTAGTAGAACTGGCTGTACCACTCTTGGCATTGATTTATAGTAACAGTTCATTGCTTCAAAGAACATTATTTACTCCTAGTTACTAATGTACATTGTTTTATATATGATTAAAAAAATGTAAATCAAACAACAACAGTAAGTAGGAGTGTGTAGAAATTTGTCTTTTCCAAAATGCTATACTCAAGGTCTCAGTATGTTTGCATATAATATGCATGGAGATCATAAATATACAAAAAAATATTGTGATTCCAAAATGTTAGTGTATTGTGGTTTTTATACTTAAAGGGTGGATTTTGTACTAGTTCTCCCTAAAAATCTCACAGGTTTTGAAAAGCATGTGTTACTGGCCATTCACTCGAAATAGCCAGAGAACTTGCTGAAATGTGAATATTGTGCAGTAATAATGCCAAGCCCAGGCAGAGGAGGATATTAGTTAGGTTTGGGAAAAGCAAATAGGGAACAGGAGGATTTTTTCTAGAGGACTGAAGTGGGGTTTACACAGGGCATTTTGTGGCTGCTTGCAGCCAGAATTGTGTAGCCAGGAGTGCAGTTTGTGGCTGCTTGCAGCCAGGATTGTGTAGCCAGGAGTGAAACACAGCCAGGATTTGCTGAATTGCTGGAGCAGCTGGGAAACTGCTCTGTCAGTCTGATCAGCTGCCATCCCAGCAATTTTCCAGGCTCAGATGAGAACAACTACCAATATGAAATTGAAAATAGGAAGAATATTATTGGAAAGAATTTTAGTAATAACCATTGACTCTACCATTATATACAATAAGTAAATAAAATATTCAAGTTTATTTACAAAAAAAAATTGAAAATAGACATGAAATTGGTTTCTTTACATCATCACTGAGGAAGCAAGCAGCCTAGCATGTGTGTACCAGAAGGCTTCATGAGCACAACACCCTGCAAGGCTATATATACCAGGAACAAGTCTACAATCTTTTCTTTTGCTTTTTCTTCAAGCGCAGCACAATCACAATTATAGCAACCAGCTTGGAGGAGCAGGACTCCATCTTGATTGTTTATTTTTCATGCAGCTGGCTAGCAGGCTAGGGGCTGCTCTCAACCGTGTGAATGTTTTCGGGTGAAACCTGCCGGCTACTCCAGGTGGCTGCAAGCAGTCAGGTGGAAACTCAGCCCCGTGAAAACCCACCTTAAGTAGTACGGAAGCAAGTCGTGGCCAATCACCAGCTGCCAGATGGGCACAGAGCAATATCAGCACTAAGCTAGATGACCCAAGCCACCATCCTCACTCTCTTTGGCCCTGACACACAGCAATCAAGGATGTGTACTGTTTTCCCAAGAATCTCACCCCAGACATCCAGTGAAGGCATGAATGATGAGTTGGTGGCCACCATGTGCTGACAACACCCCTCTGAGGAGCGACCAGCAGAGAGGTGACACAAAACATTCCTTGTAGGTGCTGTCAAGAGACCAGGTGGACCTGGTCAACCAGCAGCTGGATGAGGTGAAGCCAGGTCACTGCAGGGAAGCAAGGTGCAAGCAAGGAAGCCACAGACACCACAGGGCTATGGTGGAACTTGTGAGGAATCACCAGGGCTGCCTGTGAGCCTTTCCCTAATGTTGCCACCTCCCACTGTATCTTCACTACTGGTGAGTCCAGGTGTATGGCCACCATACACCTAGACCCCAACCTGCCTACAAGAACTGCAGGGACATCCACTCAATATAGAGACAGATAAGAACCCCAGGATTTGTAATATTAATTAATTTATTTAGTTAGCTAGCTAGCTAGCTAGGTGCTGCAGCCCCAAAAGATACTTTAACAGATAGGGATCCTCCTTGTTTTTTTTTTTTTTTTTTTTTTGTTGTCTTGAGCATGATAGTGAAAGTATTTATTTCTTTATTTATTTTTCATTTAAGCCAATAATTTTTTTGTGGGGGGCGCAACTTTTGGGTATACTGAAGTCTTCAAGTTACACCAGCAAGTGATATACACACACAAAGTTGTTTCTTAAGTATTTTTTTTTTTTTATTTGAAATATGTGACTGGGGAATCAGCACACAAGGTAAAACATAAAAAAAAATTTTCTTCTAATTACACAATACATGTGCCTGATCATGATTCCGAGTATGCTACCAAATGACATTGCTGCTCAGTGAACAAGCCTATTAAAAATTTCAGTTATGTTTCTTCATGGTGTGGAAGAAACAATATTCATGAATCCATTATGTTTCATCATGGTGTGGAAGAAACATGTTCATGAGATTTGAATTACTCAGTGTGGTTTATTAGTGTCATACAGTTCACTACAGTAATATTTGCACCAACATCACCACATGTGCCTCTTCCTTTGCCTCACATCTAGAGCACATAAGATGTGCTCTAGATGTGAGGCAAAGGAAGAGGCACATGTGGTGATGAAAAAAATAGTTGGCATAACGATTCTTTTCAACATTATTGGTATTGTATTGCATTTTTTTTATTTGAGAAGGTAGAGATTACCATAGTCTTCTCTAAAAGTCTCTCACCCACACTCCACTCACCTCTTGAAAGTTCTAGATGTACATGCTGGACACAACATATTATGAGGGACAATGTAATTTGCTAAAGTGAGAGTACTTTGACATAATCATGCCAACACCTGGCAGAGGAGGATATTAGCTAGGTATAGGAGGTAGAAGGAGACAACAGCATGGATCCTTTGTTGTTAAGTATTGCTGATAAGAACCTTAACCAATCCTCATCTGCCAGGCTTGCACAGAACCATACCAACACTTAACCTCAGGACTGCGCGAGCCTCCCTCTTTCCTTCCTGGCCACAACACGCAAGCAGGCAGACATCCACTCTCCTGCCCAGGCCACCTACTAGTGTAACCCCCCAGGCAGACATGGGGAGTAACTCAATCCTGCTGGAGGTATTGTCAAGGGATGCCCATGAGGGACCGTCAAGGGACGCTGCACTGGCTACCCCTTCACCCTCACCACCACCAGTGAGACAAGGTGGCCACCATTGGTCACTCATCCTGAATCCTGGACCTGCTTGAGAGGAGCGCTGTTGGTTTGCTTATCCACATCCAGTGCTATCAACCAGATAAAACATGAATGGGATCTCAGAGTCTCATAAGGCTAGATAGGCAGGTAGTCCCACCTCCTGGTAATTAATCAGAGGGGGAAGTGATAGGGAGGGATCCTCCTCAGCCTGGCAAACGTTAAGACTTCCATCCATTGTGAGCAGTTAGAAGTAAAAATATTTATTTTTTTCTTTTCACTCAAAACCTGTATTTTATCTTTTCTTTTATCTATTCCATTTTATTTTATTTTTTCTTAAAGTATGTGACTGGAAATTGGCACAGTATTGTAGCACATTAGACATCAGGTGGTTTATTTATTTGCTTCATAATGTATATTTTTTCCTGTGTCTTATGTGTCAACAAACACAGTAACTTATCTGTGTTACTGCTTACAGGATTCCAAGTCAGCCAGTAAAGGTGGCAGCACCCCTGCCCGCAAGCTCAGGTGTCGTCCTGGCACCGTAGCACTGAGAGAGATCCGCCACTACCAGAGCACCTGGAACACACTCATTCCCAAGCTGCCTTTCTCTCGGCTGGTGCGAGAAATCCTGGCAGATCTCAACCGTGATCTCAGGTTTGCCTACTTTTATGATTATTCTACTGCTAGATATCTTTTTTTTATAATCACATGCAACTTTTTTGTTGTGTTATAGCCACTTGAGTAGTCTTTTAGCTATGAAAAAACACAGATAATCTATTCATTCTTATCTCAGTGTGTCCATACAAACAAATTCTAACATTGCTCTGAATGTTAGTAAAGGATGGCCAAAGGAGGAAGAGGCAGTAGACACCTGCCAAAACAATAATCTTACTTGATCAGGGGGTGCTGTGAAATTTCCAATGACCCAGCTGTGGCCTCACTGAATGTTTCTCTTTGTGCCTCACAACACAAGGGCTCAGTCATAGCCTGCCCACTTCCTTCATATAACTACATCCACCCTTCACTCAAAATAAAAAAAATATGGCAACTCTTACACCAGCCTCAGAGTCTCCATCTGGGGAGGAGACCACAAATGTTCCCAGGTCAGACTGCTCTTTTTGTATCAACCCTAAGAGCCTTGACACCCCACACAATTTTTTCGTCATTAACTTCTGCAACATTTGCAGCCTTAGACATAATTTTCAATCTGTAGAATACCACCTCTCTTCTATTAAACCTCATCTTTTCCACACCAAAATGCAGATGTCTGAGGCAACTAACAGTAGCCCCTTCCCTGTTCCTTTCTACTTTCTCTGTCCTCATTTTCAATCCAAAGCTGGATGTTGCATCTAACTTGCTCTAGTGCCATTGCTCTTGAATCTTCCAAGTTTTCCATCATTAGGCTACAACTACAGAGTCACTCTCAAACTAAATTTATCTTTGCTGTATACCTCTCACCTAACTCCTCTGACCATAAAAATTTCTTTGACTACTTAACTTCCATAGTGGAGCACATCCTAACTCTCTTTTATTTTACTGGATCTGCTTTCTTGGAGACTTCATTGTTCACCACAAGCTTTGTCTTTCCTCTCCCTTCACTGACCAAACTTGTGAGCTAGCCTTTAACTTTACTGTCTTCCATGACTTAGAACATAAGTGCAACACCCAACTCATATCCCTGACTGTCTTTGAGATAGGCCCAACATTCTTGACTTTCTCCTAACCTTTATTCCCTCTGCTTATGCTGTCATTCTGTCTTCTCCATTGGGGTCTTTCAATCATAATCTCAGATCTGCATCTCCGATGACTTCAATCCCTCCTCAGGATCCCCTAAAGAGGTGTCTCTGGTGTTTTGCCTCTGCTAATTGGGGGACCTGAGGAGGTATTATGCTGATTTTCCAAGGAATGACTACTGCTTCAATGTCAGACCTGTCTCTGTGTGCTGGGCACATAACATAGGTGATAATGTCTTGCATGGAGGTATACATTCTTCACTCTCTCTTGACCTAAACCTTCCAAACCTTGGTTCAACTCAATCTGTCCTTGTGCTATACATGATAGGGAGGTGGCTCACAAAAGGTACTTGAGCCTTCCACCACCTGTATTTCATGCACCTTATATTTCTGCCTGGAATCATGCGAAGTTTGTTCTCCAATTAACCAAAAACTCCTCCATCAATAGAAAATGTCAGTATCTTTCACTCCCCTTGTGACTTTTGGCACCTAGCCAAAAATATCTGCAATAACTTTACTTCTTCTTTCCCACCTACCCTCCTCCCAGTGCCATCTCATCTCATCTATCTCTATAGCTGAACTCTGCTCAGATTTTTGCTAAAAACTCTACCTTGGATGATTCAATGTTTGTTCCTCCCTCTCTGCCACCCTCCAACTACTTTATGCTACCCATTAAGATCCTTCATAATGTTGTTTTCCATGCCCTCTCTGTCTTTAACCCTCAGAAGGCTTATGGACCTAATGGGATCCTTCCTGTTGTTCTCCAAAATTGTACCAAGTAAAAATTTGCCATGTCAAACTCTTCCAATTCTGTTTTATCAACATCTACCTTTCCTTGCTGGAAGTTTGCCTACATTCAGCCTGTTCCTAAAAAGGGTGACTGCTATAATCCTTCAAACTACTGTTCTATTGCTTTAATTTTTTAGTCTATCCCCAACAGAAAGATTCTTTAACATCCATCTCTTCACAACCTTATATCCTTAGGTGGATGTTATCACAATAAATTAGTGAGATAATTTACCATAATAGCAATATTGGGTTATTAGTTATCTGATAACTATTTTTCCCACATTATCAATTCATCGGTGTTGCCAATACTTTTGGTTCCAAACCAGTGATAATTGATAATTTTAGTTTTTGAAACACCAGCATGTTGAAGTTTTAAACTTTCAAAATCAAGTGTAGTTATTTTACTTAAAACAGTACTTTTCATTTGTGAATAGACATAATAAACATTGAATTTGAATGTTTTTTTCTAAGGTTTTCTAAGTTTTCTGAGGTAAAGATGAAAATATAGATTTGGATTTACTGATTTTTTTTTACTTAAGATATCAATATTGTTATCACTGGTGTCGGAATTTTGGATACATTGATTTACCACTTACCTGTTATCAGGGAATAAATTTATTACCAGTTATTGATTACTGGTTATTACTGTTAAGGTTATCATTATTGATTTATTGGTTGTTGTGATTTTTTTTTTTTTGTTATTGCACTCTGGTATGCTTATACCTGATCACCAGTATGGGTTCTGTCTGTTATGGCTGCTCTGCTGGTGATCTTTTGGCTTTCCTTACTGAGTTCTGGGTTCTTTCAGCTGTAATAGGGTTCCACTGTCATCTTTGGCCACTGCTCTTTGTTCAAGTGCACTAGAAAAATTGGAACTTTGGTAGAGATCCACAATAAATTTCCAAATTTTTGCATTAAATGCATGTTATTTGCTGTAGTATGATCTGAAAAGTATATGCAATTTTTAAAGTAAGAGAAATGACTACTACATATGTAATAACAACTTTCATGCTTCTTGTGAAGCATTGAGGTTTGCATCAAAATCAGAAGTGTGAGTGGAGCTGCTGACAGCAAACATCTTTACAGCTTCGCCCATCTCTTTGCTTTTCTGGTTATCTCTCTCTCTCTCTCTCTCTCTCTCTCTCTCTCTCTCTCTCTCTCTCTCTCTCTCTCTCTCTCTCTCTCTCTCTCTCTCTCTCTCTCTCTCTCTCTCTCTCTCTCTCTCTCTCTCTCTCTCTCTCTCTTTATATATATATATATATATATATATATATATATATATATATATATATATATATATATATATATATATATATATATATATATATATAATTGCTCTTACTCTGCTTCAATTTTTTTTAAGGGTGGAACATTTCTCAGCCTAATGTGCTTCAATATGGGGGGGGAGGGCAAATACCATGTTATAGCTCCTTTGTAGCTCTGTGGGGTTTCTGTGGTTTTGTACAATATTTACTGTAGTGAGAATGCTCTAGATTGCCATCCTATATATTTCAAGTATTGTAATTACTCAAGACATTAGAGAAACTCAAAGGGGATGCTCCATGGGAGAGCTGTAGAGACATGAGGAAAGGAGAATGAAGAATGAAGGAGGGAGGATTGGGAATCACCACCTGGTTAACTCAGGGATTGGGTGTTGTTGGTTAATTGGCAGTGTGCAGCCTCAAGGGAAACTTCTTTTAACTGTTTAACTGGGAACTTGAGTCTCTTTAAAATGCCCTCAGCCAGTCAAGGTAAGGTTTGGCTAGATGTTTGACTAAGTTAGGTTTAATTTCTCATTCAAGAATTTCAGATTGTAAATGTTATTATTTGTGTTGTTCCTATGATTGTAATATTAATTTCTGCTAGGGAGGTCATGATTTTCCATTTGTAATACCTACAATTTTTATTAGTTATTAGTTTTCATACATTAATTCTGTGATAAAAACATTCTTCTATATTTGTTCAGTATTTACAAGACTGCAAAATTCATTCTCCTGATTAGCAAATACTTTCTTAACTGTCTACCAAATGATTCCATATTCACTTGCTTTACTGCCTTACTAACTGCATTAGTTTCACTCATATAACCCTCCCCCCTCAAGCAGAAATTAATATTACAATCATATGAAAAGCACCTATAACTATTGCATTCTGAAATTCATGAGTGGGGACAGCTTAACCTAGCCAAACTAAACCTTACCTAGCTTAGCCAAACCTATCTTTGGCTGGCCATGGCATTCTAAAGAGACTTCAGTTCCTACTTAAAGGAAAGTTGCTTTGAGGCTGCACCACTGCTGATGTATTTGTGGTTGTCACTTGACTCATCTGTAAACACAATCCAATATTATATGTGGTTCTTGTCACTGTCAGGTCCTGGTAAGTCCTTACATACTAGGCTTGTTGCTGAATTATTAGTAGAAGCAAAAATAAACATCCTTAACCCCTTCGTTACCGATGAAGTACCATAGTACTTCATGTGAATTTTCGGCTGCCGAACCGATGAAGTACGCACGTACTTCATCGGTTCGGCAGCCGAAAATGAGGATGACCAAGACTCAGTAAAGAAAGCCAGAAGATCACCAGTAGAGCGGCCTTGATGGAACCCATACTGGCGATCAGATAGAAGGTTGTGAAGTGATAGATGTTTAAGAATCTTCCTGTTGAGGATAGATTCAAAAACTTTAGATAGGCAGGAAATTAAAGCAATAGGACGGTAGTTTGAGGGATTAGAATGGTCACCCTTTTTAGGCAAACTTCCAGCAAGAAGGAAAGGTAGATGTTGACAGATAGAGCTGAAAGAGTTTGACTAGGGAAGGTGCAAGCATGGAGGCACAGTTTTGGAGAACAATAGGAGGGACCCCATCAGGTCCATAAGCCTTCCGAGGGTGTAGGCCAGCGAGGGCATGGAAACAATCATTGCGAAGAATTTTAATAGGTGGCATGAAGTAGTCAGAGGGTGGAAGAGAGGGAGAAACAAGCCCAGAATCATCCAAGGTAGAGTATTTATTAAAGGTTTGAGCGAAGAGTTCAGCTTTAGAAATAGATGTGATAGCAGCGGTGCCATCTGGTTGAAATAGAGGAGGGAAAGAAGAAGCAAAGTTATTGGAGATATTTTTGGCTAGATGCCAGAAATCATAAGGGGAGTTAGATCTTGAAAGGTTTTGACATTTTCTGTTAATGAAGGAGTTTTTGGCTAGTTGGAGAACAGACTTGGCATGGTTCTAGGCAGAAATATAAAGTGCATGAGATTCCGGTGATGGAAAGCTCAAGTACCTTTTGTGGGCCACCTCTCTATCATGTATAGCACGAGAACAAGCTGTGTTAAATCAAGGTATAGAAGGTTTAGGACGAGAAAAAGAGTGAGGAATGTACGCCTCCATGCCAGACACTATCACCTCTGTTATGCGCTCAGCATACAAAGACGTGTCTCTGACACGGAAGCAGTAGTCATTCCAAGGAAAATCAGCAAAATACCTCCTCAGGTCCCCCCAACTAACAGAGGCAAAACGCCAGAGACACCTTCGCTTAGGGGGATCCTGAGGAGGGGTTGGAGCGATAGGACAAGATAAAGATATGAGATTGTGATCGGAGGAGCCCAACGGAAAAGAAAGGGTGACAGCATAAGCAGGAGGATTAGAGGTCAGGAAAAGGTCAAGAATGTTGGGCGTATCTACAAGACGGTCGGGAATACGAGTAGGGTGTTACACCAATTGCTCTAGGTCATGGAGGATAGCAAAGTTGTAGGCTATTTCACCAGGATGGTCAGTGAAGGGAGAGGAAAGCCAAAGCTGGTGGTGAACATTGAAGTCTCCAAGAATGGAGATCTCTGCAAAAGAGAAGAGGGTCAGAATGTGCTCCAGTTTTGGAAGTTAAGTAGTCAAAGAATTTCTTATAGTCAGAGGCATTAGGTGAGAGGTATACAGCACAGATAAATTTAGTATGAGAGTGACTCTGTAGTCATAGCCAAATGGTGGAAAACTCGGAAGATTCAAGAGCGTGGGCATGAGAGCAGGTTAAGTCATTGCGCACATAAACGCAGCATCCAACTTTGGATCGAAAATGAGGATAGAGAAAGTAGGAGGGAACAGAAAAGGGGCTACTGTCAGTTGCCTCAGACACCTGAGTTTCAGTGAGGAAAAGATGAGGTTTAGAAGAGGAGAGGTGCTGTTCTACAGATTGAAAATTAGATCTTAGACTGCGAATGTTGCAGAAGTTAATGAAGAAAAAGTTGAGGGGGGTGTCAAGACACTTAGGGTCGTTGACAGAAAGGCAGTCCGACCTGGGGACATTTATGGTCCCCTCCCCAGATGGGGACTCCGAGGCTGGTGTAGGAATCGCCATGATGATTTTAAGATTTCTGAGTGAAGGGTGTGTGTGTTATTAGGTGCTTGTAGTTTTGTGTGGAGGAAGAGAGTTGTCTTTAGAGGGCAGGCTGTGACTGCCCCCTTGTGTTGTGAGACACAAAGGGAAACATTCAGTGAGGTCACAGCTGGGTTTAATGATAAGTTCACAGCACCCCCTGAACAATGCATTAGACATCACTGGGAGTAATTATTGTTTTCAGCAGGTGTCTACTGCCTTCTAGTCCTAGTCCTCCTAGTCTTCTAGTGTTCCTTATTCTTTTTTCTAAGGGTATGCATAACAGTCTAGTTCTATGTGGTAAACAAAAGAATATCATACATTGGTATAACACCCCATACATAAAGGTTTGTAAGAAGATTGAATCCAATCTTAGATACAATACAATATCTTATTACTGTATTATAGAAAACTGAATGTGTACTTCTTAGAAGTAAATATTATATCTTAAATCTAACAACTGCTACCCAACTATATTGGATGGCTCTCTAGCATTTTCCCCATTATGGTAGACATTACATGGAACTACAACAACATAGTACCTGCCCTCTGTCATTTAAAGCACATTAGCTGAGAAATACTGCAGCTTTATCATTGGAACAGAGAGAAATTTAGATACCATCCAAAATAGCGAGAAAAGCATGGGAACTTGCAAGAGATAACCAGTGCCCTGATGCAGCCGTCTGTACCATGAAATAAACACTATAGCAGAAACTCCTAACAATATGTATATAATTTTATTCTGAACAGCAAATTAATCTACTATTTATTGGTGAATATGTTTTTCATATTCACTGACCAGTCCTAAAAAAAACTACTGGTGATGTTGTCATGCATCTTTAAAGCTCTTTAAGGCTTTGCTTATTACTGGTTTTGCCTTATTTTGAGTTCAGTCAAAGGCATAATATCAGTCATAATACAGTGTCTGTACAATATTATCTGCAATACTTTTTTAGGAGTAGCACGCCTGCATATCTGATTTACCTCTAATCATTCTCTTCAGAATTTATTTATTTATCTTTTACCCTGGCCATGACACTAGTGTTTCAGGAGTAGCTAATCAGGTGAGCTTGGGTCTACAAGACTTTAGAATGCCTCACCATTAACTCAAAGGTTCTTTTTTAATTGTATTCTCTTCCTCTTAAATAAGATTCCAAAGCATCCTGTCTCTCCTACACCTTATTCCTGCTTCTCTCGGTTCCCAAAGAAGGGGACTTTATGATGTTACATCTCTTCTACTCTAAGAGAAAATTTGGCATACTGAAAAATGTTAGGAGGCCTAGAAAAAGAAAAAAAGAATTAAAAGAGTGAGGATAATTACTTCAGTTTTAACTGGTTTAACTGATTAGCCCATGGGGTTAGTTTCCAAAAAATCCATTTCATATTACAATTGACAGAAATATTCACTCCTGTGGCTAATAATATGAAATATAATTCATATATTTTCTGTGGGGTTGAGCTATTCTTCAATCAGGGAAACACTTGTTCTGAGCTAAAATGTATTTGTGTATTCCATGTTATAAATAACAATGAAATATTAATTTGTTTCTGAGGTAACCCTAAGGTTTCTTCAGCTGGTGCAGTGCCTTGGCCTCATTTGTGTGGTGAGCAGCACCATCCCCATCAGCTATCATCTACAATGTTGCCTTTTTCTTCCCAATGAGGGCATAATTGTCACTCTTATCAGCACTATGACTAGTGACCAGACTCATGAGAGCTTGCTTTTGCTCATGAATCATGAAAGCAGATTTCTCTTTTTTGTGCATGTTGACATCACTACATGGGTTTGTTTATGTTTTTTTTTGACACTGCTATTTTGAGTGATACAAGCTTGCCAACCTTGGTAAGTAATCCAATGAGGTTGGGAATGCTAAAATGAAAATATAACCAACTGTGAAACTGGCACATCCTATTCGTTCAGGTGCGAACTTTTTTGGCCTATGCACACAATCACCAAAAGCATTGCTAAATATAATTATAAATGACTGATAACTTATTTGTGGTTTGAGCTGACTTGGATCAGTGGCAAGTTGGTGTCGCTGGGCGTTCTAAGCTGATGGTTGGCTGTGTTTTCATAGCTAACATGCTTCCTTGAGATTATCCAATAGTTCCAAGCTTTTAAGTTCTTCTTAACCTAGCGAATTTAACTAAGTAATACTGGTAGAGTGGGAAAATACATCTTAATAGAACTTGTTGTGATGGTGATGTCTGAGTGGTGACTGCTGGGCAACTACTTAGTGACTACTGAGCTGGCTAGCAGGCTTGCTCCCTCGTCAACTCCCAGCTTGCCACATCAGAACAAAAGCTATATGCCTTTCCTACCTTTCTATCTTGCTTTTATTTAATTTAGTAACTAATTCTTAGTTTGTACTAAATTAATCTTAATTACCCTTTACCACAACTTTACAACTTATATACAAATCATAACACAGACCAATAATGCATTGATATTATGCATGATTATGCATGAAAATTTCCACATCCTGGGGCTGGGTGCTACCTGAATTTAGATTCAGGTAATATGACCACCTGGGATTAAATTCCTCCACATCTTCCAGTATCTTTGAGATGCTACTCGGGGTGGCCTGGTCCACATCTCAGTATCTGTTCTCTCCTGAACCTTGGGCAACCCTCTGGGTCTACTGACCTCAGCAGGGTTGATTGGGGTAGGCTCAGGAGAGTACTCCAGCGGAATTACTTTATTGATAGTTCTAAGAGTCCTTTGTCCTTTAACCATGATTTCAGCCATTCTAATGATAGCATTTTCATCAGGATATAATTTTAATATCCTAGCTAAAGGCCAAGTGGAATGATTCTGCTCCCTATTTAATAGTTTGTGGAATGTTATATCCCTGGTCAAGAGATCAACCAGGTTTCTTTAGTAGGTATATAGTGGTATTCAAAGTCCCTTTGTATCAACAATATTTTTTTTCTAGCCAATTTTTCATGTATGGACTTTTGTTTTCATTTTTATTAATCCAGTGCAGGCAGACTTCACTGTCAGTCCATATTACTACATGCTGAAAGAGAGACTTTATCCAGTAGACACCTGCCGAAACGATAATTACTCCCAGTGAGGTCTAAAACACTGTTCAGGGGGTGCTGTGAACTTATCATTAAACCCAGCTGTGACCTCACTGAACGTTTCCCTTTGTGTCTCACAACACAAGGGGGCAGTCACAGCCTGCCCTCTAAAGACAACTCTCTTCCTCCACACAAAATAACACACACACCCTTCACTCAAAAATTTTAAAATCATCATGGCGACTCCTACACCAGCCTCGGAGTCCCCATCTGGGGAGGGGACCATAAACGTCCCCAGGTCGGACTGCCTTTCTGTCGACGACCCTAAGTGTCTTGACACCCCCCTCAACTTTTTCTTCATTAACTTCTGTAACATTCGCAGTCTAAAATCTAATTTTCAATCTGTAGAACTGAACACTGAACACTGAACACTGAAACTCAGATGTCTGAGGCAACTGACAGTAGCCCCTTTTCTGTTCCCTCCTACTTTCTCTATTCTCATTTTCGATCCAAAGCTGGATGCTGCATTTACGTGCGCAATGACTTAACCTGCTCTCATGCCCATGCTCTTGAATCTTCCGAGTTTTCCACCATCTGCCTATGACTACAGAGTCACTCTCATACTAAATTTATCTGTGCTGTATACCTCTCACCTAACTCCTATAAGACTAACTCCTAACTGACTATAAGAAATTCTTTGACTACTTAACTTCCAAAGTGGAGCACATTCTGACCCTCTTCGCTTCTGCAGAAATCTCCATTCTTGGAGACTTCAATGTTCACCACCAGCTTTGGCTTTCCTCTCCCTTCACTGACCATCCTGGTGAACTAGCCTACAACTTTGCTATCCTCCATGACCTAGAGCAATTGGTGCAACACCCTACTCGTATTCCTGACCGTCTTGGAGATACGCCCAACATTCTTGACCTTCTCCTGACCTCTAATCCTTCTGCTTATGCTGTCACCCTTTCTTCTCCATTGGGCTCCTCTGATCACAATCTCATATCTTTATCTTCTCCTGTCGCTCCAATCCCTCCTCAGGATCCCCCTAAGCAAAGGTGCCTCTGGCGTTTTGTCTCTGGTAGTTGGGGGGACCTGAGGAGGTATTTTGCGGATTTTCCCTGGAATGACTACTGCTTCCGTGTCAGAGACCCGTATTTTTGTGCTGAGAGCATAACAGAGGTGATAGGGTCTGACATGGAGGCGTACATTCCTCACTCTTTTTCTCGTCCTAAACCTTCTAAACCTTGGTTTAACACAGCTTGTTCTTGTGCTATACATGATAGAGAGGTGGCCCACAAAGGGTACTTAAGCCTTCCATCACCAGAATCTCATGCACTTTATATTTCTGCCCGGAACCATGCCAAGTCTGTTCTCCAACTAGCCAAAAACTCCTTCATTAACAGAAAATGTCAAAACCTTTCAAGATCTAACTCCCCTCGTGATTTCTGGCATCTAGCCAAAAACATCTCCAATAACTTTGCTTCTTCTTCTTTCCCTCCTCTATTTCAGCCAGATGGCACCACTGCTATCACATTTATTTCTAAAGCTGAACTCTTCGCTCAAACCTTTGGACGATTCTGGGCTTGTTCCTCCCTCTCCTCCATCCTCTGACTACTTCATGCCACATATTAAAATTCTTCCCAATGATGTTTTCCATGCCCTCGCTGGCCTAAACCCTCCGAAGGCTTGTGGACCCGATGGGGTCCCTCCTATTGTTCTCCGAAACTGTGCCTCCGTGCTTGCACCTTGCCTAGTCAAACTCTTTCAGCTCTGTCTGTCAACATCTACCTTTCCTTCTTGCTGGAAGTTTGCCTACATTCATTCTGTTCCTAAAAAGGGTGACCGTTCTAATCCCTCAAACTACTGTCCTATTGCTTTAATTTCTTGCCTATCTAAAGTTTTTGAATCTATCCTCAACAGGAAGATTCTTAAACATCTATCACTTCACAACCTTCTATCTGATCGCCAGTATGGGTTCCATCAAGGCTGCTCTACTGGTGATCTTCTGGCTTTCCTTACTGAGTCTTGGTCATCCTCCTTTAGAGATTTTGGTGAAACTTTTGCTGTTGCCTTGGACATATCAAAAGCTTTTGATAGAGTCTGGCACAAAGCTTTGATTTCCAAACTACCCTCCTACGGTTTCTATCCTTCTCTCTGTAACTTCATCTCAAGTTTCCTTTCTGACCGTTCTATTGCTGCTGTGGTAGATGGTCACTGTTCTTCTCCTAAATCTATTAACAGTGGTGTTCCTCAGGGTTCTGTCCTGTCACCCACTCTCTTCTTATTATTCATTAATGATCTTCTAAACCAAACTTCTTGTCCTATCCACTCTTATGCTGATGATACCACCCTGCACTTTTCCATGTCTTTTCATAGACGTCCGACCCTTCAGGAGGTAAACATATCACGCAGGGAAGCCACAGAATGCTTGACATCTGATCTTTATAAAATTTCTGATTGGGGCAGAGCAAACTTGGTATTGTTCAATGCCTCAAAAACTCAATTTCTCCATCTATCAACTCGACACAACCTTCCAGACAACTATCCCCTCTTCTTCAATGACACTCAACTGTCCCCCTTATAGAAGGACTTCATAGAAGCTAAAACAGCTTCTATGAAGTTGGGCGTTCTGAGACGTCTCCGCCAGTTTTTCTCACCCCCCCAGCTGCTAACTCTGTACAAGGGCCTTATCCGTCCATGTATGGAGTATGCTTCACATGTCTGTGGGGGTTCCACTCATACTGCTCTTCTAGACAGGGTGGAATCAAAAGCTTTTCGTCTCATCAACTCCTCTCCTCTAACTGACTGTCTTCAGCCTCTCTCTCACTGCTGCAATGTTGCATATCTAGCTGCCTTCTACCGCTATTTTCATGCTAACTGCTCTTCTGATCTTGCTAACTGCATGCCTCCCCTCCTCCTGCGGCCTCACTGCACAAGATTTTCTTCTTTCTCTCACCCCTATTCTGTCCACCTCTCTAATGCAAGAGTTAACCAGTATTCTCAATCATTCATCCCTTTTTCTGGTAAACTCTGGAACTCCCTGCCTGCTTCTGTATTTCTACCTTCCTATGAATTAAATTCCTTCAAGAGGGATGTTTCAAGACACTTATTCATCAATTTTTGATCACTGATTTGACCCTTTTATTGGACTGGCATTTCAGTGGGTATATTTTTTTATTGGATTTTTGTTGCCCTTGGCCAGTGTCCTTCCTACATAAAAAAAGAAAAAAAAAATCTTTTAAGGTTTGATTTTTTTTTTTTTTTTTAGACTAGCACCTCAGTGGGCTTTTTTTTTCTCTTCTAATTTTGTTGCCCTTGGCTGGTGCCCCTTCTACATAAAAAAAAAAAAAAAAAACAGGTTAATGGAATGATGTATGTGTAAATTTAATTCATCATGGTCTCTGGAGCATCATGGAAACACTGAGAAATTTACCCGATGGCAGGATTAATTGTCCATGAGAGATCAATGCTAGTTATTAAACTTTTGGCAGGTAGGTAAAGTCATTCAATTTACAAGAGATCATAAAAGCCTAAATGAATTTTTGTTAGGCTGACTTTCCTACCATTACAACTTGATGGATCAAATCTTGGTCTACTTGTATTCAGTGTAATTTCAAGAGGATTCTATCAAGAGAATTTATAAAAATGGTGGAATGGCAGAACTGAAGGAAAGTGGAATGAAACTAAATCCACCTTTGTAATCAGCCATTATTCTATCTTTTGAGGGTAGAAGTTGCAATAATAAATGTGTCGTTTAAATTACAGTGTAACTATAATTACGTAACTTTCACTGTTTAACACATGTAAACATGATTCTTTTTTACTGCAGGATTCAGTCATTGGCATTGGAAGCTCTGCAGGAGAGTGCCGATGTCTTTTTGATTGGCCTTCTGGGGAGAGCCAACATGTGCTGTATTCATGCTCATCGTGTCACAATCATGCCATCAGACATGAAGCTGGTGCAGGAGGTCAGGGAAGATTACATGTAGTGGTGCTCCTCCAGCCATACTTCCCATCTACTCCTAGGGATGAACAACAGGAAGGGGAAGAGTATTTTACCAAATACTCTGCTGCATTCCCATATTCCAACCAGGATTTTACAATAGTTATTTACTTGCACCACCAAGATCATTATTATTTTTTCTCATACACTTATAATGGAAAGGTATGTTGTTTGTATGTGACACTATACTTATATAATTTTCACCAAATTTGTGTGATTATCCCAAACTTAGTGAAGTTCATCTTTGAGCTGGAATGCTTGCCTAATGTATCATATTATTATCAGTAACTTGGGCATCTGTTTTCTTATAGAAACCATATCCCTTTAAACTTCTATAAGAAGCTTGAGGGGCACCATAGCAAGAGATAGCTTTGGTACCCAGGACTGGTTGCCTGGGGATACTATCACAAAGTGGCATTAACCAAGCATCACAGGCTAAACAGTAGATTTTTTTTGTAAGAGAAACCAGCTCTCCAATAAATACTGTTTTTGAATATGAATGATTTTCACATTCCATTTACTGTTGCAGATGCAATGTTTTTTTTTTTTTTTTTTGCAGTAGAATCCCCTTTAGTTGATTATCCTTATAAAGAAGAATGAATATCTGTAACACCTGATTTTCATCATCATTAAACCAATTATTTCATAGTAGATAGTAATACATGTATAATTTATGTAATTATTTATCTATTTGTCATTTTTTTTATTTGCTGATCATTACTGGGTAATCACGACATTAACACATTACACACCCATGTATCTGGAATTCTTTTTCATTGATTTCATTTGTTTCATTATCAGGCTGAGGACAAAAATTGATAGTCATGCTTTAGAGAAGTGACCCAATGATGAGTCAGTAGATGGAATGATTACAACACCTACAGTTACTTTGCTCAGATAGAGAAGCGTGCTATATAAACTAGGGACATGACAAGCGATGTGATGCGTAAAAGATACTATGTGACGAAGATACTGTTATGTGCCGCAAAATAGTAAGAAGGAAAGAGAGAGGACAAGAAGAGAGAGAAGGAGGGAGAACGAGAGAAGACAGAAGATGCCTGAGGCACAATAAGTGCCTGCTTGCTCTCAACAGTTTACTTTAAAAAACTTATGTGCCTACCTAATCATCTGCCCTTGTTAATTTCAACTACAACCGTTTGCTCCCTCATCTTGAGTCCGATGTATTATATAGTTTCTGTTCCCTCCTACTTTCTCTATCCTATCCTCATTTTCAATCCAAAGCTAGGGGGTTGCATTTATGTGCACAACGTCTTAACTTGCTCTTGTGCCCACACTCTTGAATCTTACGAGTTCTCCACCATCCAACTACGACTACAGAGTCCCTCTCAAACTAAATTAATCTGTGCTGCATACCTCTCACCTAACTCATCTGACAATAAGAAATTTTTTGACTACTTAACTTCCAAAGTGGAGCACATTCTGACTCTTTCCATTCTTGGAGACTTCAGTGTTCACCACCAGCTTTGGCTTTTCTCTCCCTTCATCCTGGTGAATTAGCCTTCAACTTTGCTATCCTCCACGACCTAGAGCAATGGGTGCAACACCCTACTTGTATTCCCGACCATTTTAGAGATACGTCCAACATTCTTGACCTCTTCCTAACCTCTAATCCTTCTGCATATGCTGTTACCATCTCTTCTCCATTAGGCTCCTCTAATCACAATCTCATATCTGTATCTTGTCCTATTGTTCTAATCTCCTAAGGATCTGCCTAAGCAAAGTTGACTCTGGCATTTTGCCTCTGCTAGTTGGGGGGACCTGAGGAGGTATTTTGCTGTTTTTCTTTGGAATGACTACTGCTTCCGTGTTAGAGACCTGTCTCCGTGTGCCAAGTGCATGACAAAGGTGATAGTGTCTGACATGAAGGTGTACATTCCTCACTCTTTCTTGAACTAAACCTTCCAAACCTTAGTTTAAAATATCCTGTTCTCATGCTATACATTATAGAGGTAGCCCACAAAAGGTACTTAAGCCTTCCATCACCAGAATCTCATGCACTTTATATTTCTGTTCTTCCCAAAATGATGCCAAGTCTGTTCTCCAACTAGCCAAAAACTTCTTCATTAATAGTGTCAAAATCTTTCAAGATCTAACTCCCCTCGTGACATCTGGTATCTAGCAAAAACATCTCCAATAACTTAGTTTCTTTCCCTCCTTTATTTCAACCAGACAGCACCACTGCTATCACATCTATCTCTAAAGCTGAACTCTTTGGTCAAACTTTTGCTAGAAACTCTACCTTGGATAATTCAGGGCTTGTTCTTCCCTCTTGTCCCTACTTCCTCCCTCTCCTCCCTACTTCATGCTACTTTTAAAATTCTTTGCAATAATGTTTTCCACACTGGCTTAAACCCTCAGAAGGCTTATGGAGCTGATGGGGTCTCTCCTGTTGTTTTCTGAAACTGTGCCTCCGTGCTTGCATTTTGCCTAGTCATGCATGCTCTTTCAATACTGTCTGTCAACATTGACCTTTCCTTCTTGCAGGAAGGTTGCCTACATTCAGCCTGTTCCTGAAAAGGGTGACTTCTAATCCTTTATACTACTGTCCTATTGCTTTAATTTCTTGCCTATCTAAAGTTTTTTTAATCTATCCTCAACAGGAAGATTCTTAAACATCTATCACTTCACAACCTTCTGTCTGATTGCCATTATGGGTTCCATCAAGGCCACTCTGCTGGTGATCTGGCTTTCCTTGTTGAATCTTGGTCATCCTCTTTTAGAGATTTTGGTGAAGTTTTTGCTGTTGCCTTAGACATATCAAAAGCTTTTGATAGAGTCTGGCACAAAGCTTTGATTTTCAAACTACCCTCCTAAGGCTTCTATCCTCTCTGTAACTTCATTTCAAGTTTCCTTTCTGACCATTCTATTGCTGCTGTGGTAGACAGTCACTGTTCTAAATCTATTAACAGTGGTGTTCCTTGGTTCTGTCCTGTCACCCACTCTCTTCCTGTTATTCATCAGTGATATTCAAAACCAAACTTCTTGTCCTATCCACTCCTATGCTGAAGATACCACACTGCACTTTTCCACATCTTTTCATAGACGTCCAACCCTTCAGGAATTAAACAACTCATGCAGGGAAGCTGAAGAATGCCTGACTTCTGATCTCTGAAATTTCTGGTTGGGGCAGAGTAAACTTGGTATTGTTCAATTCCTCAAAACTCAATTCCTCCATCTATCAACTCAACACAACCTTCCAGACAACCATCCCCTCTTCTTCAGTGACACTCAACTGACCCCCTCTTCTACACTGAATGTCCTCAGTCCTTTTCTTATAATCCAAACTGGAAACTTCACATCTCTCTAGCTAAAACAGGTTTACGAAGTTAGATGTTCTGAGACATCCCCGCCAGTTTTTCTCACCTTCCCAGCTGCTAACTGCACAAGGGCCTTATCCATCCATATATGGAGTATGTTTCACATGTCTGGGGGGGGGTTCCAATCATACCACTCTTTTAGACAGTGTGGAATCAAAAACTTTTCATCTCATCAACTCCTTTCCTCTAACTGACTGTCTTTGCCTCTTTCTCATTGCTGCAATGTTGTATCTCTTAGTATCTTCTACTGCTATTGTCATGCCAACTGCTCTTCTGATCTTGCTAACTGCATGCCTACCCTCCTGCAGCCTCACTGCACAAGACTTTGTTCTTTCTCTCACCCCTGTTCTGTCCACCTCTTTGATGCAAGAGATAACCAGTATTCTTAATCATTCATCCCTTTCTCTGGTAAACTCTTGAACTACTTGCCTGCTTCTGTATTTTCACCTTCCTATGACTTGCACTCCTTCAAGAGGGAGGTTTCAAGACACTTATCCTTCAATTTTTGACTACTGTCTTGGACCCTATTTGGGGACCATCATCTCATTGGGTTTATTTTATTGCATTTTTGTTGCCCTTGGCTGGTGTCCCTCCTAGATATTGATAGAGGCAGAGAAAGGCAAGAAGACCCAGGGGTAATATATATGTTAGAGGGCTTTTGTTTGATTAGATATTTTGTAAGTATTCAAGGCAGTACTTGGCACTGGCCAAGGAATTGGTGTCTTGGTGTATCTGGGAGCGGTGGGCTAGCTCCTCTTTTGTCTGTTGGCTGTAGTGTCCACACATATCTTTAGTGTTTTGTGTTGTTAAATGCAACTGGTTGTTGGAGCTCTGCTGGGAGCTTTGGAGTCACAGGATATAGAGATACTTTGTTGGTTAGTGGTTGTTTTTCTCTCCCTCGGTTTTACCATGTTTAGGTGGTACTTGCCTGTCCTCTGGGAGATTGTAAATTGACTGCTTGCCAACAGAAGCATGTTATGTTCTATTTGGTTTTATATCTAGTGGGAGGTAGCTAACAGAATATTATAAGCCTCATACTTGTGTGTGTCCTTTGTCCTAGCTGTGCCCCCACTAGCTCGTGGTTTTGCAATTCTTTTTCAGCAAGTTGAAGTTATTTGGCAGCTGCTGTAGTGTTCCCTTATTTATGTATGGGTGAAACAGGTTAGAGACCTCACATATTTAGTCATCACTGGAGACCATAAGGATCCTGTATACAAGTATTTTTGTGCCCTGCACTAAGTAATGTATGAGGTTGTTTAGGGAAGCTGATCCAAGTTAGTAGCAGCTGTGAGATGGGCTGAACCTGAGTTATAACAATATAAACATGTAATGTATTGACTATATAATATTACCTTTAGTTTATTCCTAGAAAAAACACATAATGAAGCCTCAACTTTTTCTTCATTAACTTTGCAACATTCACAGTCTTAGATATAATTTTCAATCTGTAGAACACCATCTCTCCTCTACTAAACCTCATCTTTTCCTCACTGAAACACAGGTGTCTGAGGCAACTGATAGTAGTCCCTTTTCTGTTCCCTCCTACTTTCTCTATCTCATTTTCAATCCAAAGCTCTATGTTGTGCTTATGTGTGCAACAACTTGCTCTCATGCCCACACTCTTGAATCTTCAGAGTTTTCCACCATCTGGCTACGACTACACAGTCACTCTCAAAGTAAATTTATCTGTGTTGTATACCTCTCACCTAACTCATCTGACTATAAGAAATTCTTTGACTGTTTAACTTCCAAAGTGGAGGACATTCTGACTCTTCCCTTTTGCAGAGATCTCCATTCTTGGAGACTTCAATGCTCACCACCAGCTTTGGCTTTCCTCTCCCTTCATCCTAGCCTTTCAACTTTGCTATCCTCCACGACCTAGAGCAGTTGGTGCAACACCCTACCCATATTCCTGACTATCTTGGAGATACATTCAGCATTCTTGACTTTTTCCAAACCTCTGATCCTTCTGGTTATGCTGTCATCCTCTCTTTTCTGTTTGGCTCCTTCGATCACAATCTCATATCTGTATCTTGTCCTATCACTTCAATCCCTCCTCAGGATCCCCCTAAGAGGAGGAACCTGTGGTGTTTTGCCTCTGCTAGTTTGGTGACTTGAGGAAGTATTTTGCCAATTTTCCTTGGAATGACTACTGCTTCCGTGTTAGAGACACGTCTCTGTGTGTTGAGCGTATGACAAAGGTGATAGTGTCTGGCATGGAGGTGTACATTCCTCACTTTTTCTTAGCCTAAACCTTCCAAACTTTGGTTTAATACAGCCTGTTCTTGTACTATACATGATAGAGAGGTGGCCCACAAAAGATATCATGCACTTTACATTTTTGCTCAGAACATGCCAAGTCTGTTCACCAACTAGCCAAAAAATCCTTCATTAACAGAAAGTGTCAAAATCTTTCAAGATCTAACTCCCCTCATGACTTCTGGCATCTAATCACAAATATCTCCAACAACTTTGCTGTTTCTTCTTTCCCCCTTTATTTCAACCAGATGGCACCACTGCTATCATATCTATCTCTAAAGTTGAACTCTGCTCAAACCTTTGCTAAAAACTCTACCTTGGACGACTCAGGGCTTGTTCCTCCGTCTCCACTCTCTGACTACTTCATACTACTTATTTCAATTCTTTGTAATGATGTTTTCCATGCCCTCGCTG
Organism: Scylla paramamosain; assembly: GCF_035594125.1. NCBI lineage: Eukaryota > Metazoa > Arthropoda > Malacostraca > Decapoda > Portunidae > Scylla > Scylla paramamosain. The sequence goes on from NC_087165.1 coordinate 1,692,123, forward strand.
GCCTTAACTCTTGGAAGGCTTATGGACCTGATGGGGTCCCTCCTGTTCTTCTGAACTGTGTCTCCTTGCTTGCACCTTGCTTAGTCAAACTCTGTCTGTCAACATCTACCTTTCCTTCTTGTTGGAAGTTTGCCTACATTCATCCTGTTCCTAAAAAGGGTGACCGTTCTAATCCCTCAAACTACCGTCCTATTGCTTTAGTTTCCTGCTTATCTAAAGTTTTTTTTTAATCTATCCTCAAGAGGAAGATCCTTAAATATCTCTCACTTCACAACCTTCTATCATCAGTTCTGTCAAGGTTGCTCTACTGGTGATTTGGCTTTCCTTGCTGAGTCGTGGTCATCCTCTTTTAGAGATTTTGGTGAAACTTTTGCTGTTGCCTTGGGCATATGAAAAGCTTTTGATAGAGTCTGGCAAAAATCTTTGATTTCCAAACTACCCTCCTATAGCTTCTATCCTTCTTTTTGTAACTTCATCTCAAGTTTCCTTTCTGATTGTTCTATTGTTGCTGTGTTAGACAGTCACTGTTCTTCTCTTAAATCTATTAACAGTGATGTTCCTCTTTGTTCTGTCCTGTCACCCACTCTCTTCTTATCATTCATCAATGACCTTCTAAACCAAACTTTTTGCCCTATCCACTCCTACGCTGATGATACCAGACTGAACTTTTCCATGTCTTTTCATAGATGGCCAACTCGTCAGGAAGTAAACATTTCACGCGGGGAAGCCACAGAACGCATGACTTGTGATCTTTCTAAAATTTTTAATTGAGGCAGAGCAAACTAAGTATTACTCCATGCCTCAAAAACTCAATTCCTCCATCCAGTGGTGGCTCGTGGTAAAAAAAAAAAAAAAAAAAAAATGTGGGGGCTGCATAATAATTTCAGATTACAGTACTAATGAAGCCGTGCTGTAGGCAGTTTTATTTGAATTACAAATGTTACGTTTTGTACTCATAGGCTCATAATTTAAAATTTATGCGTTGCCAAAGCTATGAGGAATATTTATCAAGTTATTAAGTAGATATGACACTGAAGCTAAGCTTTGGTTGTCACTGGCTAGTATTCACGAATCACGGACGTAATGCATCATTTGTTTAACTAGCACAGAGGGCGATTGACACTCCTCATTCAGGGTGCATTGCAGGGCTCAACTGACTCCATCCCTGCTACAATCAGGCTGGAGCTGTGCCAATCCTGGAAGAAGTGTTTTACTCTGTAATTAATTGATCAAATCTGGTAGTATTTTGTTACAAAATGATGGAAAAAAAACAATGAAAAAAATGCTGAATGGACTATAAAAGTATAATATTATTTATTTGTATAAAATTAATTATATGAATTAATCACTGCCTGGTAAGGCTGAAACAGGGAGGTCTGCAGCCCACCAGCCTCTATGGACCAGCTGCCCCTGCCTCCATCTATCAACTCACCATAGCCTCCTAGACAACTATCCCCTCTTCTTCAATGACACTCAACCGTCCCCCTCTTCTACACTGAACATCCTTGGTCTGTCCTTTACTTATAATCTAAACTGGAAACTTCACATCTTATCTCCAGCTAAGACAGCTTCTATGAAGTTAGGTGTTCTGAGACGTCTCCACCAGTTTTTCTCATCCCCATAACTGCTAACTCTCTACAAGAGCCTTATCCGTCCATGTATGGAGTATGCTTCACATGTCTGGGGGGATTCCACTCATACCATTCTTCAAGAATGTGGAATTGAAAGTGCTTCGTCTCATCAACTCCTCTCCTCCAACTGACTGTCTTCAGCCTCTCTCATTGCCTCAATGTTGCATCTCTAGGTATCTTCTACTGCTATTTTCATGCTAACTGCTCTTCTGATCTTGCTAACTGCATGCCTCAGCTCCTTTCGCAGCTTCGCTGTACAAGACTGTTTGCAAACTGTTTGCAAACAGTTTGCAAACAGTTTGCTTAGAGTGACAATACTATGTTGTCAGCAGAAAAAAAAAAAAACTCTAGAGCTTATTGAATTGCTGCATTCATCCCAGCATTTTATTTCAAAGTCATTGTATTTCAAAGTCAGTCGTGGACATCCGGAGAAATTTGGTGATTTATCAGAAGCAAGTCACCATGAAAGGGTCCTTTTTCTAAAAATTTCCTCACCCATCTCTTTTTTCTTTTTCTTGCCCTTCCTTGAGTATATTAGCAAAAGTGATAAGTAAAATACAGAGGCTGCTGCAGCAACCTCTACACTCACAGGCATCCTGACGACAACTGAGGTCTGGACAGAATACAAAGTTCGTAAACAGTTTGCAAATTTTGCAGATTTTGCAAAGTTTCCAAGAAACAGTTTGCAGACTATCTGCAAAATGTTTGCAAACATCGTTTCCAAACAATGTTTCCTGGTGTGGACAGGCCTTAAGCAACGAAATTTGAGAATCACTTTACTTTAGCTTTCATTTATATCTAAAATAAAAAAAAAATAAAAAAATACAACAGATATTTTTATTACATGTACAGTATGTGTACTATGTATTGTTCATAGTCTCACAGAAAAGTCAGTTGTGATATTTTAAAATATATAAACTTTAGGAAGTCTATCAATCCTTCCTTCTGAAGATGCAGCTTTAAAGGGAGTGTTGTCCCGTCTCTTGATTATTACCATGCCGTGGCATACATTGCAGTGCTATGCGCATCTGCAAAAAAAAAATAAATAAATAAATAAAATAAATAAATAAATAAGATAAATAAATAAAATAAAATAAATATTGTACAGAAATCTTGTACAGAAATGTAACTCATAATAGCAGTTATTTGCAATAATGAAGAAATTGTCAAATATGCCTCAGTGAAAATCTAGGTGACTGACCAGTTAAGTATTCGATGAATGCCATTCCTCTTTAAACGAAGGATTTTTATATAAAAGTATAATCTGTGATTATTTATCCATAATAAAAAAAAAAAGTGAAATAGCGAAGTTTTATTTTCTTTTGTAGTGATATTATTTTATTAAAATTATAAGAAGTTACTATTAAAGAAAACTATAACAAAGTTTTGAGATTTAGAGGTCTGATTTTGAGGGGAATGGTTGCCTGTTTGTTTTCTCTCGAAGTCATACCCTCTGCCTACCTTGAGCTGTTAAATGACATCCTAGAATATAACTATTCTATGGTCCTTTCTTTTGCAAGGAATTATGGCCAAAGGCGAAAGTGTCAGAAGGCACGGCCTCCCTCATCATAGCCAGCTTGCTTCACTTTGTGCCTTGACAATTTCATCATGGTGATGTTTTTACATAGTGTGTAATAGTAGCCATGTTTAGTAGTAATGTTTGAAGAGAACAGGAATGATGGAAGGATTTCCATCATTTCTTTATATAGTTTAATGTGATTAAAATATTTGGGTGGGAGAGTTAGGAAACGAGAAAGTAATGAAATATTAAAAGTTGGAATGTGTGATACAGTGAAAGAGTGAAATCATGGTGATGGAGAATGCCAGTACATGAGAGTCTGGAGGGGTTAGGAAGGGAAGTGAATGGACCAGAATGGAGGAATGGAGAAGTATAGATGTGTGCTTATGTAGTGTGTCTGTAGACGATATATATATATATATATATATATATATATATATATATATATATATATATATATATATATATATATATATATATATATATATATATATATATATATATATATATTGGATCCTTTAATGATTAATGAGAGAGAGAGAGAGAGAGAGAGAGAGAGAGAGAGAAGACTAATCGTAATACATCGTAATTTTACCGCCGTAAACATGTCATTGCCTAACTTTCAATTTTGAAGGTAAGTTATTGCAATAAACCTTTATATTCCAAAAAAATCTTATATGATATTTCACTTATGAAAAATCAGTCAGTCATTATCCGCTGAGATGATCATTTTCCTTGCTGTAGTATCCTCAATTTTTCAACCAATATGAAAACTATCTGGCAGTTAATGGCTATCTTGATCTTGATCTTAATGGTACAAGTGGCTCGGGATCACTCCTAAGCCAGGCCTTTGGATCGGCAACTCCTGTAGAAGGGAAAAAAGAGAAAACGAACAACATCCTCTACACTAATTGTTCTTACATCTGGCACGCCACATTCTCTCCAGAAACTCTTTCACCGCCTCAATTACCCTTTCATTTGCCTCTCTACACAGTCCCAGCGACAACACCATCCATTCCTTTTCTGTCTTCTCCACTCTTTCATTCTTATCATGCCCTAACTCAGTATCCCTGGCATCATCTCATTCCTGTCTCTGGCATTCTTCACACACTCCAGCACTGTCTCATCCTCTCCCATGTCACACATCTGGCACACTTTGCTGCTGGACTGAGACCATCTCTAACTCCTTGCGTTCACATCCATAGACTGTGCCCTCACTCGGAAGAGATCACCGCCCAGGCTTCCATCATACCACCTTTCATATATCGGGGCATCCTCCTCGTACCATTCCAGGATCTTCTTTCTTTCCGTCTCAATCTTCCATTTATTCAGTCCCACACATTTCACTTCTCCATCTATTTCATTTTTCCATTTTCTCACATCCCATTCAGCTCCCACTCTGCCTCCTCTTGTTATCACCCATTCACGCTCATTTTGATTCCTCCCAGCCATTCTTCTCTTCCACACAACTTGTAATCCGCTCCTGTCTGTCATTCTCATGCACCTCTTCCTCCATTTGCTTCCACTTTCATTCCACAGGTACACCCTCTTTGCTATTCTTGCATCATCCATTCTCTGAAGCCTAATCTTGTACCAAGTGTGGCTTTTGTGAGTCTTTCCCTAAAGGTGCTCCATCCCATATCACCTCTCAAGGCTTCTACTGCTGTGTACCTCGTTGCACTCAGTGCCATCCTTGCTACTCTATTCTGGCCCACTTCTAACTTCTCAATTTCACTTCCATTCCATGCAATCACATCCATACCATACATTATACTTGGCACTGCCACACTCTTCCACAGGTCTATCAGTGTAGCCTGCTTTGAGTACTCAAGTTTTTTCAAAGTAAACTCTGCCGGCCACGCGGAACACTCGATAAAGAGCACACGGTGTGAGCCAGCGGGCTGTGTTACGGCTGTTCGGAGCGTGACAGTGTGCACCGACCGGGTGGTGAACCGTCAGTCCAGCTGCCAATGCAGAACTGAAATCCAACTACGAGCTTTTAACTCGGCTAGTGAATCTTGATATTACAGGGAGCTCAGGATTCCTCTCAAGTCAGGCCTTTGCATCGGCACTCCTGTGGGATGGAGAAAAAAAAAAAACAGCAACAACAACAACAGAAAACAGCATACATAGTCATACAGCATCTATCCCACCACTAGTTCCTACATCTAGCACGCCACATTTTCTCCAGGAACTCTTTCACAGCCTCAATCATCCTTTCATTCGTCTTCCCACTCAGTCCCAGCAGCAATACCATCCATTCTCTTCCTGTCTTCTCCACTCTAGCACGCCCCAATTCCCTCAGCACCACTTGCATCATCTCATTCCTGTCTGGCATACTTCACACACTCAAGCACCACATGCTCCACCGTCTCATCCTCTCCCATGTCACACATTTGGCACACTTTGCTGCAGGACTCAGACCATCTGTAATTCCTTGTATTCACATCCATACACTGTGCCCTCATCCGGAAGAGGTCACCACCCATGCTTCCCTCATACCACATTGGGGTCTTTTTCTCTCTATACCACTCCAAAGTACTCTTATGTTTCATCTTATTCTTCAATCTTACATGCTTCTCACCCTGTCTATCTCAATTTTTCCACTTTCTAATATCCCATTCTAAACCCTCCCCATTTCTGACAATCATACTCCAGTCACTCTCAACATGCCTCCCCTCAAATCATTGAAAAGCCCAACCACTTTTCAAACCACTCTTTTACTACCATCTTAACACACTTCTTCCCCCAACTGCTGCTACTAACATTCCACAGAAATACCTTTCTCACTAGTCTCGCATCATCCACTTGCTCTAATCAGGCTTTGCAGATGCGTCCTGCCCGCTGTGTCGGAAGGACGCAGTTTTATCCACTCCGCTTGTTTACATGAGTGGCTGCCCTCTAAAGGTAGGCGCACACTTGTTCGCATCGTACGGACGGCACGCATCGTACGCATCGGATTTTAGTATTCTTTACATTATTTCAAATGGGTCTGCGTGCATTTGACCGCGTCGTATGCATCGGACATCGGCAATGCCGATGAGGATCCCCGAAAGAGCATTCAATCCGATGCGTACGAACGATGCGGATGGCCTCTACGGCATTTGCCGGCATATGTGCGACCCCATCGTCAGTTGCAGCCAGATCGCCGTCGCGGTCGGATGCAAACCTTCTTCGGTATTTATTTTATTTTTTCTGTTTGCATAGCTATGCTTTGCTTATACATAATATATAATGTTATATTAACTCACTGACTGTTTTTAGATTTTTCTCCAAATTCCAGCCTTTTCCTGTTTATGTTGTGAATCCATGTTTTCCTTTTTTTAACTTTCTGTTCTTCTTCTTCTGCCAGCATACAGCTAACCACTACAATTTCTTCCTCTTCACTATCACTGTTCAACATTTTCACAACTTTATACACTAGAAAAATACGGAGTATGTCCTTCCAGAGAGAGCTCAGCTTCACAACTGCGGGTGGTGAATGGTCCAGTGCCGACAATGTGCGCAGAAAATCCGATCCGTCCGATGCGTGCCGTGCGTACGATGTGGACCAATGTGCGCTGACCCCAAAAACAATCCGATGAGTACGATGCGTGCCGTCCGTACGATGCGAACAAGTGTGCGCCTACCTTAAAGCGGAAATCTGAAGTGGTTTTGAGTGATCACGCCTAATCAGTGGCTACTAGAGAGGTCTAGGCACGATTTGTCAACCACAAATAGGAAGCCTTGATAGTTTAGATGACAAGAGCAAGCAACCCTAACCAGGCCTCTTAACAAAGAGTGGTCGGCACGTGCTTGTCCCAGCAAGACAAAGCACCATGCCTGCCGAGGACCTTCTCGTGGTGGAAGACGGGTTAGTTTCCCTGGAAGACATGGACATTGTTGAGAATCCTTGTCCCACACCATCTACCCAAGGCAGTCAACAGAATACTGCCACTACCGACCAGCCTTCACTTAGGCGCACCTCCGCTCCTGCCCCAGACTCCAGACAAAGACGGCGCCTGCTGTTACCCCCTGGCCATGGAAAGACCACCAGTGAATTGTTCAGCTGCTTTGCAGCCTTGAGTCTTCCTGTTGAGAGTAGATTAAAAACTTTAGAGAGGCAGGAAATTAAAGCAATAGAATGGTAGTTTGATTGATTAAAACAGTTACTCTTTTTAGGAACAGGCTGAATGTAGGCAAACTTTCAGCAAGAAGAATAGACAGCTGGCATAGTTTGAGTAGGCGAGATGCAAGCATGGAGGCATGGTGTCCAAGAACAATAGGAGGGACCCCATCAGGTCTCTAACCCTTATGAAGGTGAAGGCCAATGAGGACAAGGAAAACATCACTGCAAAGGATCTTTATGGGTAGCAAGAAATACTTAGAGGGTGGAGGAGCAGGAGGAACAAGTCCTGAATCATCCAAGGTAGAGTTTTTAGCAAAGTTTTGAACAAGAATTCATCTTTAGAGATAGATGAGATGGCCGTGGTGCCATCAGGTTGATATAAAGGAAGGAAAGATGAGGCAAAGTTATTAGAGATATTTTTGGCTAGGTACCAGAACCATAAGGGGAATTAGATCTAGAAAGGTTTTGACATATTCTGTTGATGAAGGAGTTTTGGATAGTTGGATTTGGCCCTATTCCAGACAGAAGTATAAAGTGCATGAGATTCAGGTGATGGAGGGCTTAAGTAATAGCTGTTGGAGAATATCTGAAGCTGGAAACACTCATTAGTGAATCCTGACCCAAGAATGTCCCTAGGTCAGGCTACCTTTTGAATATGGACCCCAAGTGTTTCTTAATGCCTTCTTTAACTTCCTGTATAGTAAGTTCTGTAACATTTGTGATCTTAGATATAACTTTTAGTCTGGAGTATTACCTCACTTCCTGCAAACCTCACATTCTATTCCTCATTGAAACCCAGCAGTCTGAGACTACTGACATCCTTTTTCTGTTCCTTCAGTCTCTCTCCCAATTTCATTCCAAAGCTGCATGTTGAATCTATTTGCATATTGACATAACTTGTTCTTGTGCCCCTGCTCTTGAGTCTTCAGAATCTTTCACCTTTTGGATAAGACTTCATTGCCACTCTTTCACTAAATTCATCTATGCTTTTGTATCTCTTAGCAGATTCCTCTGATTATGTAAAATTCTTCTATTTTACTTTCAAGGTGGAGCATATTCTTACTTATTTCCATATTGTTGAAATCTCTGTACTTGGAGATTTCATCGTTTATCATCAGCTTTGGCTGTCATCTTCTTTCACTGACTATGTATGAACATGCTTTTAACTTAGCTATTTTACATGACTTAGTGTATCGCCCTACCAGCATTGTTAATCTCTATGAAGATGTGCCAGACATTCTTGATCTTTTCCTAGCTTCTAACCCTTCAGCTTAATCTGTCCTGTCCCTACAATGCCATCTCTGGTTCCATTAAAGCAAAGATGCTTCCAATACTACAAGTCTGCTGAGTGGGAGGATTTGAGACAGTACTGTTTTGATTTTCTCTGGAATGACTGTTGGTTTCATGTCATAGACCCATCTCTTTGTGCAGAATGCATAATGGATGTGAATATTTCTGGCATGGAGCCATGCATTCCACATACTTTCTCTAATCCCAAAGTTTATAAATTTTGGTTCAATTAATTTTTTTTATATTATCCAGGAGAGTTGCAGCTCACAGATAGTTTAGCTTTAGGTTTTCAGTTTTATATTTCTGCCCAAATTAGTGCCAGATATGTTCTTTAACTTGGCAAGAATTCAATTATCAATAACCAATAAGAACTGTTAAGATGTAGATAGTTCATCTTCTTGGGATTTCTGATGTATCTCCAATTTTTCTTTCCATGGCTCCACTGCCATCTCCTCCATCTCTAAAGTTGAATATTTTTCTCATACCTTTGCTGACAGCTCCATACAGGGTGATTCTTGGCTTGTACCTCTTTCATCTCCCCAGTGACTGTATTATGCCTGTTCTAAGAATTCTTTATAATGATCTTTTCCAAGCTTTCTATGGCCTTGATCCTCAGAGGGTTTGTGACCTGGATGGCATCTCTCATATCATTCTCTGATTCTGTTCTTGCATGGTTGAGCATTTCCAGAGAATGATAGGAGGGATGCCATCAGTTTACCTACATTCAATTTGTTCCTAAGAAAGATTAAGAATCTAAGACTAAGAAAGATTCCAGCCCTTCAAATTACTGATTTATAGATTTAATCCATTACTATAAAGCTTTTGAACCTATCATCAAGAAAAAGGTTTTCTTACTGAATCTTAGTTGTCCTCCTTGGTCATCCAAGGAATTTGTTTTCAGAATTCTGATGGAACTTCTGCTGTTGTCTTAGACATATCAAAGGCTTTTGGTAGAGTCTAATATAAACCATTAATTTCTAAGCTACCCTCTTTTGGTTTACATCCATCTCTCTGCACCTTTGTCTCTGGTTTTTATCTGCCTGTTGTATCATTGCAGTGGTGAAGGGACTTTGTCCTATATCTATTAACATCGATGTTCCAGAGGGGTCTGGCTTATCATCGACCCTATTCTTATTAATCATTATTGATCATAAATTATTTTAGTCAAATTTCTTCTCCTGTCCTTTCTACTGCTAATGCTTACAATTGATTTAGTTCTGTTATTTAAGTGGTGGCCATGAGGATGTATATTATACACTGATATTTTCTTTTGAATTTACAGAACAGTAATAGTCTCACATTAAGCAACTTGTAAATAACTCATAAGTTAATTCATATTTAATGTCAGAGTAATTCAGTACTTCTTATTCATGTCAGCAAATTATACACATGTATGCAAGAAAAAATCATATGCAACATGCTATAATCTAAACATCCTGGTAGCACTAAGCATTCTACAAGTATTCCTCCTTTTTATTTTGATGAGATAATAATTACTGATAATAATCACACATCTTTTAAGCTCCATTTATGAGTAACAGGATGTGCTTGTTCATATTGGCTCAGCATCTCAGGTGTGAAATCTTTGGCACCTTGTCCCTCTGTCTGCTACATGACTTCTCTTTTCGTTACATGACATAATACAGTCAGATTGCCACTAATGTGGGGGGCGGGTTTGGTTCCATTATTAGCTCACATTAGATGCAATCTGCTTGTTTTAATTAAAGCTGTAACAGGAAATGAGTATGGTTCCAAGTTGACTGAGACAGGCCCCTCATCATCACACTTAAGGTTTCATTTAAATGAAATATTTCCAGTCCATATAACATTAAATTTTTTAATGCATATAACTGAAGGTAACAGATACATAGGACTTCATAAAACAACAAAAGGAAAATGAATAAAAGCTAATACAAAACAGTAACAATCATTAAAAAAAACCACGCTGAGCCATTGTTTACAAACATAGCTGATGTATGCTCACTGTTGATATCACTAGGTATGGCAGCGGCAGCAGCATTGGTTGCAGCCAGCTCTTTTCTTCACTAAACTTGCATCACTGTGTATGGCGACAGTGGTGACAATGCAGCTCCAACTTGCCCTTCTCACTAAACTTGCATCACTACATGGCAGCCATGGAGGTGGTGGCAGTGGCAGTTCCAACCCCCCCACTTCTCACTAAACTCACATCACTCTATGGAGGTGGAGGTGTAGTGCTGAGAAATTAATTATGTATATTTCTACTTTTTTTCCTAGGCTAGGGCCCATGTAGTGTGCGGGGGTGACCAGAATCTCAGTACCATGTGACTAACCCCTCCCCTTCCCCTCCTCTCCTCAGTGTCCTTTTGTCCTTGCTTTCTCCCCCCCCCCCTTCTCAGCGTCACTGTGTTGACCACTTCTATAACAAATTTACCCCGTGAATAAACGTAATTTCTCCTGCTTGGCCAGGTTATAGAGGCGAATTTTTCACCTAATCCCAGAGAATGGGGAGCCCTTAATATGATAAAATTAATTCTATAATGGTAAGGTCTTAAACCAGCCCAAACAAATCCCAGATAATTACGCCGCGCCAATGAGGTTGACGAATCTGATAAGTCTTCTTTGCTTCGCTGTCCTATTACCCCTGTTGCTACGCAAGCCGGGAAGAGATACCAGACTTTGACTAATTCCCCAATTGATTTCAAAAGTCCATTGAATTAAACTTCTTAAAGTAACAACTATAAAGTAAACAGTAACTTAATTATTCATATTTTTCATCCCTGAACTCACAACCTAGTCGCCCCCCCACTAAAAACAAAATTATAACTCTTAATAAATTTCCCCATTGGAAACCTTTATCCTTAGTTTCCCGCCGATTTCCTCACAAGCAAAGCCAGTCTCTCTCGGATTCTCCTCAGGTGAGCATGCGGTCTGATAATCTCCTCCTCCATTTCTTGTAATATTAAGTAAGTGTTTATTTAACAATAATTTACTAAAGCCAGTCTCTCTCGGATTCTCCTCAGACCCTCTTGGATTCCCCTCAGATATTCCTGTTGATAAACTATTTCTGAGTGGATAGATATTCGCATTTTTTCGTTCTTTTTTTTGTTGGTTTTCTCCACGGGACTAGTGAAACCACCCGTGTGAGACTGTCCTCAGGTATATACATACTTTTTGGATATATATTTGTTATTTATTTATTTATTCTCTGGTCTCCCCCACAACTCAGTAGTCGCGAAAATATCTCCATCGTAGTTTTTATGTAATTGAAGAATACGCTACCATTTATTTTGTATTTCTGAATTATGTAACTGAAGAGTAAGCTATCATTTATTTTTGTATTTCTGAATTATGTAACTGAAGAGTACGCTACCATTTATTTTGTATTTCTGAATTGCTTTCTTTTTATTATTATTATTTCGGATTATTCCATTATTTATTAAAAATCATAAAAGTGTCAGTATTTGTATTTCTCTTAATCCAGTGATAGGATTGGTAATTATCGTGTGCCACAAGGGAACATCACACCCCGTAGAGGGCACTAAACTGGTGAGCAGCGGTGGCATTTATTTCACGACTGACCGAAAGAGGTGGAGACTGGAAATAAGTGTAAATGTTGAAGGTGGCACTTGTAGGGCATAGCCAGATTCCCCGGCATCTAGAGGTAACAAATGTGCAAATTAGGATATTCAGAGCCCCTGGAGCAAAGGCTAGGACTTTCTTTGAGGATGATCGGTTAAATCGAGTACTCGAGTGGCAACATGACTTGACCATCTTGTGGATAGGCAGCAACGACATAGAAACATCTACCAATCCCGCTAGGATTTTCTCCGATGTTAAGAACATCATCAAAGAAATCACTGCCAAATGCCAATCACTAGTGCATGTCTGCCAAATTGAACCCAGGACCAACCCTAGGGGAATATCAGTGGAGAAATATAAGAAATTCCAAGTAGGAATCAATAATAGAGTAAAGAGAGCCCTGAAGACCCCAAACATTCATTTTAATAATATTCAATTTGTACAAGAACTGAGCGAGGATGGTGTTCACTGGGACGAGAGAGGCCAAGCTCAAGTAATCAGTAAGATCAAAAGAGTTATTGAAGGTCACAGTAGCAATAGAGAGGCAGTGGAGTAGAACACATTGTCCTGGAAGAAGAAAACCTGAGCGCATACTGTGTATCACAGGTCACCTAACAATCACCCTGAGATATTGTGTTCTACACCCAGTACGTTAAACTTCCATGTGAGCAAAGATGACTGATAATGTTCGCCTCCCAAGGGGTGGATTAGACCCGTGGCAGGACTTAATGGATCATAACACCAGAGAGAGCCTGGGAGCAGTTAAACATGAAAGTAAAGGGAAAGACTTGAACACTTTAGAACAGGAAGTAGAGGAACTAAAGCAAATCTTAAATCAACAAAATCAGGTAATTGGGCGTTTGGCTAACATCCCTAATTTACACAGAGCACCTAGCACTCCCACCAAACCCCGAGATATCCCAATTCTTGAACTCCACCACCTACAAGGTCTTGACTCAACTACCCAATTGCAAATTTTCATTGAACTGGTGGAGCAAAGTAGCAATGAGGACACCCGCAAAGTGCAAATTGCAAAGAGTAGGGTCAGCAGCGAGCTCGCAGCTCTCATACATAACCATCAAACCTTACATCATTGTCACACCTGGAATAGTATTAAACAATTGCTTCTATCACAATTCTCCCAAGAGGTTAACTTTGACAGGGCGTGGAGAGACATAGACGCACAGACATATGATTGGGTAGAATCTCCCCAAGCATTTGCCAACAAATTCACTTGCAAATATGCCACTCTAGAGACGAGCTTTCCAGGAGAGAAACTCCCTAAATGTAAGAAAATTATCAAAAGAAAGTTGTGGCAGGGCTTAACCCAAGAAGCAAAGGCTAGACTAGAAGGTTTCCTGGATGAGGATTATCCTCTTGATAAATTTATTGACAGGGTAGAACATGAGCGCCAACTGCTCGAGGCTGCCCATACTTCCCCCATTGCTAGAATTAAACCTGAACTGGAAAAATCTAATTCAAAACTCATTGGTAGCCAATAACTCAAAATCCCCCAGACCTAACAAATGCAACATCCAAGGAATCAAAGGAAATTTGGGAACTTAAGCAGCAGATTAAAAGTCTCACTGATCAAGTAGGAAGGTTGAGAACCTCCCCCTCTCCAACACAACCCGCTAAATATTGCTCACACTGTCGAACCCATAGTCACACGCTGAGAGAGTGCTGGAGAAAACCTGCCCGTGGATCATGCTTTGACTGTAGACAGCATGGGTGCTGGAGAGGAAATAAAAACTGCCCCGGAAAACCAAATCAGAATATATGACTCACCCAGGGATTCACATCCCCCGCTATCAATCTCATAGTTAACAAGAAAATTCTTAAAGCTGTCATTGACACTGGTAGCGGCTATACTTTAATCACAGAGGCTGCGGTAGAGAAATTAGAAGGAACTATATCACAAAGGCGAGCAGTACCTATACTACAAGGGGTAACTGGTTCACCCTTACGAATCTTGGGGATGACCTTACTAGAGATAGGAGTAGGTGAAGAGACTATACACAAACAATGGTGCCCTGTAGTCCCGAATAGCTACCTTGACGCTGACGTCTTACTCGGGACAGACATACTTTCACAAGCTCCTTTTCAATGGAATGGTAAAACAAATACAGTAAAGTGGGGTAAAACCACATACCTTGTTAATCATATCAAAAGGCAGAAAGGCAAGGTGGAACGAGTTCACGAGGTACCTATTCTTCCTACCACTCCCAGTCAAACAGAACACATCCGTCTAACTCATACCATCAAACTTGATCCCTACCGAGCTCAGTTTCTTCCTATCTCGGTGAAAGAAAACCCAGGAGAAACTTTGTTAGTCCAGCCTCAGCCATGTTTAACGCCTAATCATCACCCCTTGATTGTGACAGTAGATGAGAATAAAAAGGTCCCCCTCCCATTTATTAATGATACTAAGGGCCGGAAAACAATCAAACCAGGAACCCTATTAGGCACTTTTGAAAACATCTCCTCCCCGACGATCAAAGTCATCCACCAAAAGCAAGCCACTCCTTCCCTAGAAATCCACAATGATCTGTTGCCACACAATGACCAAACAAGGTGTCAGGAATCAAAGAGTAGGCCACAAAGACTCGAGGAGTTGATAAGACAACAGAAATGGAGTAACCTTACTAGAGAGCAGAAAACAATCTTAAAAAATATCATTCTCAATCACCATGATTTATTCATAGTAGACAAAAACGAACTTGGATTAATGAAAGGGCCTCCTGCTAAAATTAATATCTCTAATCCAGAGCCTAGTCGTGGTCCTAGGTACCGATACCCCGAGGAAGCAAAAACCCTGATATCAAACATGTTAACAGATATGGAGAACAGAGATATCATTGAAAAATCTACATCTGCATGGCTCTCTCCTATAGTATTAGTCAATAAACCGGATGGAAGTAAAAGAATGTGCCTTGACTACCGACATGTCAACAAGCACCTAACTACTGATATTTACCCGCTTCCCCGCCTAGAAGAATTAGTTGAACAAGCAGCTGGCCATCAGTTCTATGCCACGCTAGATATGAGGGAGGCTTATTTTCAAATTCTATTGGAGGAAGGTAGCAGAGACCTCACAGCCTTCAGTGATGGGGTGACTCTCTATAGGTTTAAAAGGCTACCTTTTGGATTAAGCTGTTCTCCAGCTATCTTTACTAGACATATGGCCTCATTGTTAGCTCCTCTCGTGAAGAAGGGTTGGATGAAAAATTACTTAGACGACCTAATCATTTGGGCTTCAGACTTCACCACACTCAGCGAAAGACTCAGTGAAACTTTCGCTTTACTTAAAGAAAACGGAGTCAAGCTTAACTTATCTAAATGCGAAATGGCAAAGACTGAAGTTACGTTTCTTGGTCATAAAATTTCACAAGAAGGTAGTCAACCCGACCCAAAGAATGTAGAGGCAGTATTGGAAATGAAACCGCCCACTAAGGTCAAGGAAGTGAGACGATTTTTAGGTATGGCAGGATTTTATAGGAAACACATCAATAATTTCGCTCAAATAGCCACTCCACTTACCAACCTAACGAAAAAAGATCAACCTTTCCTTTGGACAGACAAGTGTCAGGAGGCATTCGATACCTTAAAAAGATCTCTTGCCCAGGCCCCTATACTAGCGAGAGCGCAAAGTAACCAGCCGTTCATGTTAACAACTGATGCCAGTAATACCCACATAGGAGGCGTCTTAAGTCAAACTCAGGAGGATGGGTCCGTCAGACCTTTGGGCTATTTTTCAAAAAAATTAAACTCCACTGAGAATAGGTACTCAGCTACAGATAAAGAAGCCTTGGCAGTACTTCTCTCTTGTAGACACTTCCATCATTATTTGTGGGGAACTAGCTTCACTATATTCACAGATCATCAGCCCCTTACTAGTATATTCAAAAGAAAGACCAAATCTGCCAGGATGAACCGCTGGATACTAGAGATGAGAGAATACCAATACAACATCCAATATGTGAAGGGAAAGTATAACTACGTGGCCGATCAGCTCTCTCGCCCAGTGAGGATCATTCAGCGATGTCCTACTCCAAACTATTTAGGCCTGACTTTAGAACAAATCAAGATTCAACAAAGGGAAGAAATTAAGTGGAGAGACATGATAGAGTATCTGGAAGGAGGGTCTATACCTACCAAAAAGTATCATAAGAGTATATTGCACCAGTTCACTATAATTGATGAGTTGCTGTACTACGCTAAGGAAAACATTGATGGCAGCATTCATTATTCATTGGTAGTTCCTCAGGTTCTGATTCCTAAAGCTTTAGAACATGCACATGAGCTTTCTGGCCACCTGGGTCAGAAAAAGACAATTAAAAAGGCCGAAGAATTGTTTTACTGGTGTAATCTCAAGTTTGACGTAACCCAGTACGTAAAGAATTGCCTTACCTGTCAAAGATTTAAAACCTCTCCAGGGTTACAGCAGCCTTATCAGGAATTACCTTCAGTAGAGAAGCCCTTAGATAGGATAGGTATAGACCTGACGGATATGATTGCAGGCAGTGGTGGCTACCGATATGTGTTGACTATCGTAGATCACTTTAGCCGATTTGTGAAGTTCTATCCACTCAAAAACAAACTATCAGAGGGAATTGTAGAGGCGCTGCAGCAGTACATTACCGACTTCGGGACTCCTCACTCCATCGTCCTGGACAACGGGGGCGAGTTCACCTCCCAGATCTTCCAACAATTCTGCCAGCAACACCTCATCACCCTCTGTTACACCACTCCCTACCACCCGCAAGGGAACGCCATCACCGAACGACTCCATCGCACGCTCAAATCCATCTTGGCTTCCATGTGCCGAGGTTACCCGCTACGGTGGCCTCGCCTACTCCCTGTGTGTCAGGCCACTATGAATGCCGCTGTCCATACCAGTATCGCCCAACAACCTTTCTTCGCGTTTTTCTCCCGGCATGCGCCCCGAGTGGTGGGTGCCAGGCTACCCGCAGTTGATGGTGACGAGCAAGACGTGGATGTGGTCCGCCGGCTGATCCGGGAAACACACGAGAAAATGACTCGGAAATACCGTAATGCGGCCAACAGGAAACGCAAGGAGCAGAAGGTAGACATTGGGGCGTTGGTGTGGGTGAAGCGAGAAACTACAGAGTCAGGAGTGTGTAAGAAACTGTGTGTTCGTTGGGACGGCCCATATAAGGTGGTGGAAGTTTTAAGAGGAGGCGGTGGTTATGTGGTGAAAGACCCTTTCTCGGGAAAGATGGTGCAAAGAGCGGCAGAAAAGATCAAACAGTTTCACAGTGAGGAAGAGTACGTAGTTGCAGCTCAAGACACAGTGTTCCAACCTGATATAGAAACTGAAGTGTTACCGCCTAGAGTGCGTAACCGTCCCAGACGCTATATTGAGGAATGTTAATGTCGCTGGAAAGACGGTATAGAAAAGAGCAGAGTGCTTGGGGTAAATAGAGTCCCCCCCCTTACTTTTGCATGGTCTGGCTGGACTGGTTGTAATGAATCGTGGTATGACGGGTATGGGTACTATGTGAGAGGTGATGTAAGAATTTGAGAAGGAATAAGGAACCACTTTAATTCGCAGACTACTACTGCACTCGACAATCCGTTCGGGCCATTCTGTGGTGGATTACTTCAGGACGTGGCGAGCGCTTCGCGTAATCATCTATAGTATCTCGTGGTATGAGTGAATGTGTGGATGAGTAAATGACTGTCCGAGTGGAAGGAACCGAGTACTGGGGTGGCCGAATCTCGTTTCAGAGAGTGACGGAGTGACTTAAGGTTAAGTCCTCACACCACAGGAGGTCAAGAGGCTGGTTGGGGTGGAATTTCTTTTCTTTTTCCTTGAGATGAGAGAAAGAGCCGAGTTATGTCTCCAAGGGACATTGTGGTGATATGGCCCACAAGCCATTGTATGGGAGAGAATGTCAGAGTTATTTCCCGACAGAGATCACGTGCAGTTCGTCAGCCTGGCTTGGTTATGTGGTGGTGAGGGGAGTTTCTAATTACTCGGATGTGAAGGTGTTATTTTATTTTTTTTGGTAAGGAGAAAAGAGAGAGGTGAAAAATTCTAGAACGGATGAAAGGCTCGTGTAGTGCTGAGAAATTAATTATGTATATTTCTACTTTTTTTCCTAGGCTAGGGCCCATGTAGTGTGCGGGGGTGACCAGAATCTCAGTACCATGTGACTAACCCCTCCCCTTCCCCTCCTCTCCTCAGTGTCCTTTTGTCCTTGCTTTCTCCCCCCCCCCCCTTCTCAGCGTCACTGTGTTGACCACTTCTATAACAAATTTACCCCGTGAATAAACGTAATTTCTCCTGCTTGGCCAGGTTATAGAGGCGAATTTTTCACCTAATCCCAGAGAATGGGGAGCCCTTAATATGATAAAATTAATTCTATAATGGTAAGGTCTTAAACCAGCCCAAACAAATCCCAGATAATTACGCTGCGCCAATGAGGTTGACGAATCTGATAAGTCTTCTTTGCTTCGCTGTCCTATTACCCCTGTTGCTACGCAAGCCGGGAAGAGATACCAGACTTTGACTAATTCCCCAATTGATTTCAAAAGTCCATTGAATTAAACTTCTTAAAGTAACAACTATAAAGTAAACAGTAACTTAATTATTCATATTTTTCATCCCTGAACTCACAACCTAGTCGCCCCCCCACTAAAAACAAAATTATAACTCTTAATAAATTTCCCCATTGGAAACCTTTATCCTTAGTTTCCCGCCGATTTCCTCACAAGCAAAGCCAGTCTCTCTCGGATTCTCCTCAGGTGAGCATGCGGTCTGATAATCTCCTCCTCCATTTCTTGTAATATTAAGTAAGTGTTTATTTAACAATAATTTACTAAAGCCAGTCTCTCTCGGATTCTCCTCAGACCCTCTTGGATTCCCCTCAGATATTCCTGTTGATAAACTATTTCTGAGTGGATAGATATTCGCATTTTTTCGTTCTTTTTTTGTTGGTTTTCTCCA
The DNA here is from genome assembly GCF_035594125.1 of Scylla paramamosain. NCBI lineage: Eukaryota > Metazoa > Arthropoda > Malacostraca > Decapoda > Portunidae > Scylla > Scylla paramamosain. The sequence continues at coordinate 1,711,205 of NC_087165.1, forward strand.
CGGGACTAGTGAAACCACCTGGTTCGAGATCACCGTGTGAGACTGTCCTCAGGTATATACATACTTTTTGGATATATATTTGTTATTTATTTATTTATTCTCTGGTCTCCCCCACAACTCAGTAGTCGCGAAAATATCTCCATCGTAGTTTTTATGTAATTGAAGAATACGCTACCATTTATTTTGTATTTCTGAATTATGTAACTGAAGAGTAAGCTATCATTTATTTTTGTATTTCTGAATTATGTAACTGAAGAGTACGCTACCATTTATTTTGTATTTCTGAATTGCTTTCTTTTTATTATTATTATTTCGGATTATTCCATTATTTATTAAAAATCATAAAAGTGTCAGTATTTGTATTTCTCTTAATCCAGTGATAGGATTGGTAATTATCGTGTGCCACAAGGGAACATCACACCCCTTAGAGGGCACTAAAGAGGCAGTGGTGTCTCCAACCCATCCTTCTCACTAAACTCACATACTGTATGGCGGCCATAGAGGTGGTGGCAGTGGCGGCTCCAACTACCAATACCAGTCCTCACTGGAGGAGCCAGTAGACACCTACCATAATGATAATTACTCCCAGTGAGGTTTCAAACACTGGATCAGGGGGAATTCTGTGAACTCATCATTAAAAAAAAACCTGTAACCTCACTGAATGTTTCCCATTGTGTCTCACAACACAAGGGGGCAGTCACAGCCTGCCCACTAAAGATAACTCTTCCTTCATGCAAAACTACATAAGAACAAAAGAACATAAGAAATAAGGGAAGCTGCAAGAAGCGATCAGGCCTACAACGTGGTAGTCCCTGTATGAAATATACCTATTTCCACCTATCATCCCCATCCATAAATCTAGCTAATCTTCTCTTAAAGTTCCCTAATATCTTAGCACTAACAACTTGATTACTGAGTCTGTTCCATTCATCCACCACTCTATTTGAGAATGAATTTCTTCCTGTCTCTTTTATAAACCTAGATTTTTTAAACTTGAATCCGTTATTTCTTGTTCTGCCCTGGTTACTGATCCTAAGAATTTTACTTACGTCTCCCTTGTTATAACCCTTATGCCACTTAAAGATTTCTATCAGGTCCCCTCTTAACCTACATTTCTCTAAAGAATGTAAATTTAACAGCTTCAATCTCACCTCATAAGGAATGCTCCTCATTGCCTGTATCCTTTTAGTCATTCTCCTTTGATCTGATTCTAATAGACCTATATCCTTCCTGTAATGTGGGGACCAAAACTGCACAGCATAGTCTAGATGAGGTCTGACTAGCGCCAAATATAACTTTAATATTACTTCGCCTATTCTATCTTTAACACTTCTAAAAATGAATCCTAATACCCTATTTACCCAGTTTCTGGCCTCTATGTATTGCTTTCTTAGACAGAGTTCAGAGCTAACTATAACTCCTAAATCTTTTTCGTACTCTGAATCTACCAGAGTTTCGTTGTTTATTGTGTACCTACTGTGTGGGTTTCTTCTACCTATGCTAAGTACTTTTCATTTGCTGATGTTAAACTGCATTTGCCATCTGATCACCCTATCTTAATCTGCCTGCAAGGCGATGGCATCTGATTCTGACCTATCTGTAGCGGGACACAAGTCACCGCTCCTAGCACTCCGTTTTCTGTTTATTTTTCACCCTTCCGTTTTCACTCTCTCTACTGCACACGCTCTTGTCTTTCATCTCTTTTTCATCACTTTATACATTTCTCTTACTTGTCACATTCTTTGCACGCTCTTTAACACATGTGTTACACATCTTCTCAATACATCTTATTACTCCTTTCTTCACACAGACATACACACACACATACACTCTCTTTTTCCATAATTTTGTATATATATCATTTATTGTGTTAAGTAATTTTGTATATATTGTTCATATTTTTACCTGAATAAACAGATAAATTCAAGGCTAAAAACACACCTAGAAATTAATAACTTATATAACACTTACCAGTTCGGTTTTCGTAGTAATAGAGGCACCACACAAGCACTAGCAGTCATCACAGAACAAATAGCACACAATAAATCAGATAAAGGCCAGTGCCAAGTCATACTAAGAGACATATCTAAAGCTTTTGATCAAGTCTGGCACCTCGGTCTTAAGCATAAAATCCTACAACTACAACTCCCTATTACAATAGAAAAATTTTTATGCGACTTTTTATCTGATCGCACAGCATCCATAAAAGTTAATCATTACATTGGTCCTACATTTAATTTAAACTGCGGTGTACCACAAGGGAGTGTTCTGTCACCAACACTCTTCACAATTTACACCAATGATATTCAAAAACCTATACAAACCCTTAACATCAGTTTCGCAGACGACATAACACAAATAATTGGCTACCCAGGAAGGTCCAAGAACATGCTCAATATAAAAACAGAGAGAGCAATAACAGCAATTAATAACTACGAAAGGAACTGGAAAATAAAAACCAATGTTAATAAATTCACCCCTCTGCACCTTGGAGCAAAACTTACCTTTCCACTCATCATTAACGAAGAAGAAATAGAATTTAAAAGTACTGGCAAATGCCTTGGTCTAACCATAACTACAGGTGGCTACTACAAACATATACAGGAGCGTAAAAATATAGCAATAGCATCACTACAAAAACTCTACAAGTTACATAACATGCCAGAGAAAATAAAAATACACTTAGTAAAAGCACTAATACTACCAATACTTGATTACCCTCCAATCCCTATACACACAATGAGCAATAACCAAATTAGCAAACTTCAAAAAGTTCAAAACAAAGCACTTAGATTTGCAACAAATCAGAAACACCCTTACACCATGACAACAGAACAAGTACACATACACACCAAAACAGCACCTCTCAATATACGTCTACACTACAGAGCAAAGACAATTTGGGAAAAAATTGATGAGTTGGGCCTGCCTATCTATCAAAGCCTAAAAGACAACTCAGATCAAATAGTAAAATACCACCGTGATTTCCCTAGCAGCCTACAGGCATGCAAAACAATACCCAACCCAATCTATTAACAAACCGAAAATAAAGGAAACATACTCACCTTAAAACACTTACCTTTACTCACTGTATTCCTGAAGATGGCCAAACACAAAAACTCAGCACACACGGGGCATCTGAAAAGGAAAGAATATTATGTAACTCCAACACTCTAAACAGCACACACACACACACATGCTTCACATGGGACTCGTACGAGTAGCTGGCCTCCTCTCTCCCCACTCCGCGCCCTGAGTCGGCGGTGAGGCGGTATGCCAAGCCGGTGTTCACCACACCGTAGTGCACAGCCGAGGGGTACTGGCCACTGGTAGGGCTTGCTGGCCCCCAGCAAGCGGTAGATGGGGAGGGGGTTGCACCTCATCCTGAGTCGCCGACACCCGGGGACCTACCTATAGGGGGTAAGAGTTGTGTGGTGTCGGCGAGGGAGTAGTGGTAGAGTCTCTCTCGACTCGCCTGCGGTGTAACAGGGAGAACAATCGCGGCCCGTGCCATCACATGAAGTCAGCACACAGAACACAAACATTCTCACAAACACATAATACACAGTATAACATCAATAAGTAAAATAGCAAGGTGGACAGCCCACCATCTTTAATCTTATACTTCTTTCATTATTTCTCACTATCCTCTTATACTCATATTATTCTTCCTTCACCCATCTTTTCTATAAATATAGATAGATAGACTGAATAAACAGAGAATACCCAGGCTAAATTTCCTTTGCCAGAGCTACACAGTTATGACACTGGAGATGTTACCCTTCAAGGACTAAACACTGCTATGACCAAGTCGTAGTTGGGAGCCTAAACTTCTCGCTTGAGCAACTTGCTTACGGGCGGCCAAGTAGCGCCTCACCTTCGCTACATATCTTTGTGCCATCCGCAAATTTACTAACATCATTACTAATTCCACCATCCAAGTCATTGATATATATTAAAAACAACAATGGTCTTAATACTGATCCCTGTGGCACCCCACTAATTACAGAACCCCACTTGGACTCAAAATGCATGTTTTTGGTTAAGTCATAGTGTTTCCCCATAAAGGATGTTTTGCATGAGTTTTAGAGTTTTGATACGGAACTAGCTCAAAACACTGAAAGAAAAAAACACATTTTTAGTAGTTGTTCTATTTCCCTATATACATATGTTATAGCATTTTGGTACCTAAGAAGCTCAAAAACACTCATAATACACGTTTCTCGTAATGTCTTTTCGTTTCCACCCCATATAACGTACTTTCCATTCATCTCGGCCTTTTTCTACGTAACAATCTAAAAAACTCAAAACACTTGTTTTTGCTAATATAATTGTGTCTCTCCATAGGGGGTGTTTTACATGCGATTTAGCATTTTCGTACGTAAGTAGCTAAAAAGGCTTAAAAGAAAAGTTTTTTTAATGTTTCCTATTTACAAATGAGGTGCTTATTCATGCTTCTTAGCTTTTTGGTGCCTAATACGCTTATAAACGCTCAGACAGACGTCTCTGAAAATGTCGATTCCTTTCCCCAAATAGGGTGCTTTGCAAGCATTTTGTGATTATGACACCTAACAATGTGAAATACACTCAAAATACAAATTTTTGGTTCTGTTGTTCTGTTTCTCCATATAGAATGCTATTCATGCATTTTAGCGTTTTGGTACCTAAGAAAATGAAAAAAAAAATTTATAATACACGTTCCTCGTAATGTCTTTTCGTTTCACATTATAAGGTACTTTGCATGTTTTTGGTAATATTGTTCTGTTTCTCCATAGAGTCTTTTACATGTGTTTTAGAATTTTGTTACATAAATAGGTCAAAACACTGTAAAGAGACGTTTTTTTTGCAATGTTGTTTTGTTTTCTAGTCATGGTGTTTCCATGATTTTTAGCGTTTCTGTACCTTGCACGGTCAGAAGCTTTCAACAGACACATTTCTGCAAATCATCCTTTCCTTCCCCAAATAGGGTGCTCTGCATGTATATTGGCCTTATGGTACCTAACAATGTGAAATACACTCAAAGTGCAGCTCTGTGTGTATGTATATATATATATATATATATATATATATATATATATATATATATATATATATATATATATATATATATATATATATATATAATAAAACATGCAAAAGCACCCTTTAAATAGCAAAAAAAAAAAAAAAAAAAAAAATTAATATTATTCAAAACAAGTATTTTGAGTGTGAGTTTGGTACGTATAAAAACACAATAATACATGCAAAATAAAGATATTACGAGAAACGTGTATTATGAGTGTTTTTGAGCTTCTTAGATACCAGAACGCTAAAAAGGCATGAATAGCAGTCTATATGTAGAAAAGGACAACATTACCAAAACAAAAGCGTGCATTTTGAGTGTATTTAACATTGTTATGCACCAAAACGCCAAAATGCATACAAAGCAACCTACATGAGGAAAGTAATATTTTGATTAATATTGTTCTGTTTCACCATGATGAGTGTGTATTAATGAATGTACTTTAGAAACTCAAAAATCAATTATATTTAGCTTAAAAACAGAAAAGAGACGTTTTAGGTACTGTTTTGTTTTCCCATATATAGTGTTTTCTATGTCTTTTTTTTTATAGCGTTTTATTGCCTAACTCGTTCATAAACACTCAAAAGATATTTTGGGGGGAGAAATCTTGTTTCCTTATCCCATATGGGGTGCTGCATGCACCAAAGTTAAATACACCAAAAATACGCGTTTTTTTTTATAATATTGTTCTGTTTTTCCATATATATATATATATATATATATATATATATATATATATATATATATATATATATATATATATATATATATATATATATATATATATATATATATATATATATATATGTATATATATTATCAAAAGCATCTATTTTGAGTGTTTTTGAGCTTATTACATATATGAAAACGCTCAAATACATGGAATGTATCATCTATGGGGAAAGGAAAAGACAGTACAAGAAACAAATATTAAGAGTGTTTTCATTCATTTTAGGTTCCAAAACGCGAAAACGTGTCAAGAACACTCTAAATGAAGAAATACAATCACTTTATCAAAATCGTGTTATTTTCTTTTTTATATTATTAGATACCCAAAACGCCAAAATGCATGCAATGCTCTTTATTTGGGGAATCGAAACGACATTACAATAAAAGTATCTTTTCAGTGTTTTGTGCATTATAGGCACCAAAACGCTAAAAAAAAAAAGTAAAATAATCTACATTGGAATAGAAAAAAAAAAAAATTACTTTAAGTGTTTTTGAGCTTCTTATGCATCAAAAAGCTAAAACCTATGCAAACACATTTTTTTTTGTGGAGAAGCATAATGATATTACCAAAACCAACTATTTTAAGTGTTTTGATAATATTACTCTGATTCTCAATATAGAGTGGTATTAACACATTACCACAAAGAGATTCTTGCCTCGATGCAGCCACAACGAGATTGTTGCCTCGATGCAGCCGCAAAGAGGTTGTTGGCTCGATGCAGCCAAAACGAGATTGTTCCCTTGATGCAGCCACAACGATAAGATTGGCTCCATGTAGCCACAACGATGGGATTGGCTCTATGCAACCGCAACGAGACAGCTGCCTCGATGCACCCACAACGAAGGAGTTGGCTTGATGAAGCGACAACGAGATTCTTGCCTCGATGGAGCCACAACGAGATTCTTGCCACGATGTAGCCACGAAGAAGGGGTTGCCTAGATGCAGCCACAACGAGATTGTTTCCTCGATGCAGCCACAATGAGCTTGTTGCTTCGATGCAGCCACAACGAGATGGTTGCCTCGCTGCAGCTACAACAAAGGGGTTGTATTGTTGCCTCGATGAAGCCACAACGAGCTTGCTGACTTGATGCACCTACAACGAGATTATTGCTTCGATGAAGCCACAGCAAAGGCGTTGGCTGCCTCGAAGTAGCCACGACGAAGGTGTTGGCTCAATGCAGGCCCATTGAAATTGGTGCTTCGATGCAGGCACAACGAGCTTGCTGCCTCGATGCAGATAGAGCGAGATTGTTGCCTCGATACACCCATAATGAAAAGATGCAGCCACAACGAGATTGTTGCCTCGATATAGCCACAACGAGATTGTTTCCTCGTTGCAAGTACAACGAGATTTTTCCTTCAATGAAGACACAACGAAGGGCCTGCCTCGATGCAGCCATAACGAGATTGTTGCCTCAATGCAGTCACAACGAGCATGTTGCCTCGATAAAACTACAGAGAGATTCTTGCCTCGATGCAGTCACAATGAAGGGGTTGACTCGATGCACCCACAACAAGATTGTTGACTCGTTGACGAGATTGTTGCCTCAATGCAACCAAAACGAAGGTGTTGGCTCGATGCAGCCACAACGAGATTGTTGCCTCGTTGCACCCACAGCGAAGGGGCAAGCGCGATTGCGCCACAACAATTGTTGCCTCGATGCAGCCACAACGGGCTTGCTCTCAAAATGCAGCTAGAATGAGATTGTTGCCTTGATGCAGTCACAACGAGCATGTTGCCTCGATAAAACTACAGAGAGATTCTTGCTTCGATGCAGTCACAACAAAGGGGTTGACTCAATGCACCCACAAAGAGATTGTTGCCTCGATGCAGCCACAACGACCTTGTTGCTTCAATGTAGCCACAACGAGATTGATGCCTTGATGCAGCCGCAACGAGATTGTTGAGATTGTTGTATGATGGAGGAGAACTGTAAAATATACAGTGTATTCCGTGGGACCAGTGGTGGGGTGTGTGGACACCCAGGTTAAAAGGGGCTAGTGGTCCCCAACTGTCGGGTCAGTGGCACTTACTCTCCTTCGTCTCGGCCTGTTATAATTAAATATAAGTTAGTTAAAATCAATATAAAACTTTAAAATGTGAAAACCAAGATAAAATCTTAAAAGGGCAAAATAAGCATAACATCATAAAAGTTTTAAAACCAACATAAAAATTTAAAAAGCGATTAAAATCAAGAGAACAATTAAAAATCTAAAATTATAAAAGGTGTTAAATTATTAATAGTGTTGTATCTTGTTATTCATTATGCGTTTTATTTTTTACTAATGTTGATGTCTGAGTATTTGGCTATTTTCTATCTTTTTCTTCAAGCGCTGCTGTTACTGGTAGTCTACCATGCACAGAAGGAAACAAAAAACAAACAAAAAACATCCATATAAGTTTTGGACCTTCGGGTCCAGCCAAACTTTTATGGTGAAAGCCTTGGAAGCTAGTTACGGGGGTGGTGGCCTCCTCGTGGCGCCCGCTGGTAATGGGGGAGTGGAACCCCAGCTAACCACCACCCCAACCCCTTGGGGATGAGGCAAGGGTTGAGTCCTTATACTCTTCTTCCTTAATTGAATACCCAAAGAATAATGGGGATCCACTAGGCTTGAATCCTTGTAACAGCTTCACTGATCCAGAGCTTCCTATTCAGTTGGGGTTCTCTATCCCTTTTCTGGTTTGGGGGCCGTCAGTCCACATTTGCGAGGCGCTCAGAGAAACCCACTTGTCGAGTGCTCAGTAGTGCAGTTTGGCATTTCTGGGATGATGAGCTGCTGGAGTGTAGGTGCTAGCTGTCCGCTGAATCTAGCAGTAATTAGGCCTTAAGTTTTAGGGTATACAGCCCGGGGGGGGTGGTGCCAGTCCCTCGGGAGTAACTATGACTCCTGGAGGGCCCGGGATGGTGTCATGCCGTGACTCCACGAGTGACGTGAAAACCCTTGTTGAGATTTAGTTAAGGGAAATGTGCCTCCTAGTAGTAACGTAGGAGAAAGCCTGACCATAAAGGCAGGATTGGGCCTATGGCTAAAGTGCTTCCCCACGAGATGAATGTGAAGTGGGGAGTTGGACAATATTCCATCTTCCCTTATCAAACATTCATAGAGCAATGGGATTCCGCCAGGATTCGGAGCCCTTAAAAGCTTCATTGATCCAGAGTCTTCCTGCTCCTTCGGGTTCTCTATCCCGTTGGGGTGGGGGCCGTCAGGGCGATTTGCCGCGTCATTGGGCCAAACCCACTTACCCTCGGCATCTGTAGGCACTCTGGCGCTTCCGGGATGACGGCCCGCTAGAGGGAAGGTAGTGCTCTTCCTGCCTGAAGACCAGCGGGTTCATGGCTTTGATAAAGGGGTACATGGTGCGGATGCGGTACCAGTCCCCCCCTGGTCCGAGGGGTGAGCATAGAGCCTCTGTGTTCGTCACTCGGACCAGAGGTGCTCTAGCAGAAGGCGTACGTCTGCGAATGGTGTTTCATGCTGCAGCGGGACTAGTAATTCGGGTAGCCAACTGCCTGGTCTGAGGGTGGCGTCCTCAGCTGGAATCCTGTCGGGTGCAACACCGGCAGGTAGGTTTCGCATCACCTGTGCTGTCCGTAGGGCGGTAGATGTGAGTAGTGCTGGCCAAGCCCACTACCCTGTTGTCCCCCCAAAGGGGTTGTCTCGGCTGCTTGCTATCTGTTGCTTGGTCACCAAGCGCGGGTAAACGGCAGTCGGACACAGTATGACTCAATCAAGGTATCCATATAAGTTCCGGGCCTTCGGGTCCGGCCAAACTTATATGGTGAAAGCCTTGGAAGCTAGTTACAGGGGTGGTGGCCTTCTCACAGCGCCCACTGGTAACAGGGGAGTGGAACCCTGGCTAACACCACCCCAACCCCTCGGGGATGAGGCAGGGGTTGAGTCCTTATACTCTTCTTCCTTAATTAAATATCCGAAGAATAATGGGGATCTACTAGGCTTGGATCCTTGTAACAGCTTCACTGATCCGGAACTTCCTACTCGGTTGGGGTTCTCTATCCCCTTTCAGGTTTGGGGGCCGTCAGTCCGCACTTGCGAGGCACTCAGAGAAACCCACTTGTCGAGTGCCCAGTAGTACGGCTTGGCGTTTCCGGGATGACGAGCTGCTGGAGTGTAGGTGCTAGCTGTGCACTGAATCCAGCAGTAATTAGGCCTTAAGTTTTAGGGGTATACGGCCCGGAGGGGGGACAAATCCCGGCCTGGTTCATGAGGGTGTGGCATGCCTTGGCTATATGCTGATTGAAACAGAGCGTCAAAGCCGAGACGTAAAGCTAGCTCATTGAGAGTCCAAGCTCTGCAGGCCACTCCGTTCGAGGATGGCAGCCAACCGTCTGGGTGTTGCACATGGCGTGTGCATTCCCAGAATCCTATTGGGGGTGATCCCCGGCAGGTAGGTTTCCCCACGCCCAGGTGGTTTGCCCTGGTGCTTGCCCCACACCAACTTATCACCAGTACCATCACCACCACTACAGGCATAACTACACCAGCACATCATTACTGTCATCACCAGCACACCAACACCACAGACAGGCATAAGCACACCACGACCACGTCACAATCACCACCACTACATCAACAACACATACAGACATACACCACCACAATATCATTTCCACCACCACCACCACCACTACCACCACCACCACCACCACCATTGTAACCGCACGGGTCCCATTTTAGCCAGAGGGAAGCAACACACGCCATCACTTCAGATCACCCTTTCCTCCTCCTCCCTTCCCTCGTCGCCTCGCCTCGCCGTGCTGCTGGAGGCGTGTAGTCGGGATCTGTGTGTCAGCCTCGCCTCTTCCCTGTATAGGCGCAGCTCGGCCCTCGCGGCTATGGCGAGATGAAGGAACACTTTATTATGTTTGTCTGTAATACATATATAAGCTTAAGGTACAATTAATTGAAAGACAAACAGCCCCTTATGAAGCACAAGCTTTTTGGGCACACTTAATATCTACTTAATACTGAAATGTAAAACAACACTAAACTAAAAATCTAATTGAAGAAAATGTAAAAAAAAAAAATAAATAAATAGCAATAACAAAAGATTTAGGGATAAATGGCTTTGCAAGAACAGGAAGGAAAGGAGAAAAATCATAATTATACATGAGAAATAGAGAAAATTGAAGTGGAATCTGATTATAAACAAGCAAATATTTGTTTTGAGAATAATTAAACAAACAGAAATAAATATGTATATATACTAGAGGATATAAACTATTTTAGTTACAGAGGATATGAACTATTTGGTTACAATACCAAGAAACAAAATAATTGATATTGATAAAAATTGATTGAAGTACAAGATGTGTCAGTATTGAGACAATAAATATTCTTTTAGTTTGCTCTTAAAGATATTTACGATTAATGAATTTTTTATATGTGACAGGGTGCTATTCCATATTTTAGGACCTTTATACATTAGAGAGTGTTGGTAGAGAGTTAAGGTATGATGGGGAATCTGTAGAGAATGCCTATAGCGTGTGGAGTGGTTATGAGTTAGGGTCAGGGTATTGTTGTTGTTGGAATTTATCAATTTGAACATGTATGATGCAATAGAGAAGTTTGATAAGTCAGAGAGTTGAAGGATTTTCATAGATTTAAAGAGTGGAGGTGTGTGTTGGAGGAAGTCACTATTAGTCATGATTCTAATAATTTTCTTGTGGAGGATGTTTAGATTTTGTAAATGACATGGGTAGGTAGTGGACCAAATTGGATTACAGTAGGTTAAGTGTGGGTATATATGGGCATAATACATGATTTTCATAATTTCCACTGGAACAAAGTTTTTTATTTTCAGCAATAGAGCTATTGATCTAGATAATTTTAGGCAAAGGTTTGATATGTGATATTTAAAGGTAAGATTATTGTCAAATGTGACTCCAAGAAATTTTGTCTTAGAAACTTGCGTGATATCTTTATCTAATGTGGTAAGTCTAGGTAAGGGTTGGTATTTGGTGGTGGTATTTGTAAATAACATGTAGAAAGTTTTAGCTGTGTTAATTGTTAGGCGATTTGCAAGACACCATTCAGAAAAGGCAGATAATTCTAGGTTGGCTCTGTAGATTAGGTCAGTGGGATTATCACCAATCATGTACAAGGTGGAGTCATCAGCAAACTGTATAGTGTTGAAAGCAGTAGAGGAAGGGGACACATGCTCTTAACTCTAACCCTCAGGAGCCTCGCAGCGCCCACACCTTTATAGATATTGCAATGTCTTGTGACTGAAGTGAATTGAGTTTTAGCAGCGGCTTGTATGTTTTTATTTCCTCTCTCTCTCTCTCTCTCTCTCTCTCTCTCTCTCTCTCTCTCTCTCTCTCTCTCTCTCTCTCGTTTTTTCTTCTTTCTATATTGATATGTCCATACTTGTATCTATTAATATTGTAATCACTGTAGTATCATTAAGTTTGTGTGTTTCCTGAGTTTAACTTCTACTTTTACCTATTCTTACTATAAAAGGCGTAATGACTAACACTTGTCTTCTCTTATTACAGGTAAGAAAGAGGAGACTGCGGGAGACAGTGAGACGTGTAATAAGGACAAGAGAAAACTCTAAACAATTACCACTACTTTTTTTTTAAACAAATTGCACAATATCCCATAAATAACTTTTGTAGGTAAATAAACTGATGTTCAGTGTGGTGAATAATATCTTAAGTGTGGCTGACTTTCAAGGATAAAAGGCATAAAAGTCAACCTACTGCATGCCACGTTTTATAAAGTTGTAATCCAGTGTTAGGAACATGTCAAGATTAGTTCCTAGTGTCAAAATATGAGTGCATAACTAATAAGGAGGGACGAGGGATGATGCTAACCTTACCAAACCTGCCATCAAGTACCCCTGGGGCTGTCCCTTCCTCACCCACCCCACTATTATTCACGTGTACAAATATTTCTAGACTTGTTAGGTTTATTTCTGACATGTTTCTAACACTGTCCTGAGGATAACTTAATTTACTATACTGCTGGCAAAAAAAAAAATAATGACAGCAGATGTAATATGTGTATGGATATGGTTGCATTGATTGAAAGAACGGTGCATTACATGTAGAAGGATCATTAAATTTCTGTTGATTTTTTTTTTTTTTTTGCTTACAGCAGAAAGATGTATCTTATTTAAAATAAATAAATAAAATGAAAACTAGTGGCTTATAATCTGCTTTCTGGACCTACGCAAGCAAGTGTCAGCAGGGTCTTCGAGTATGTGTGCACTGTGTTGAGTGATAAGTCGGTGCAGGAAATCAAGATGCCTCCAACACACCTTGATCAAAGGAGAACTGCACAGCAGTTCTTCAGGATCGAAACTTTCCTAAGGGTTATTGGGGCCATTGATGGTAAGATTAACAATAATGTATTTTGTTTTAAATTTAGTGCTATTGTTATAATCTATCACTTCATCAGTGTTTCCTTTGAGTGAAAAGTATCTCACAGCCTCAAGTTCCTGTTAAGCATTAAAAAGTTTTCATATTTTATATATACTGTGTGCATATCCAGTGCAGGGGTGTTATCCACTGGCCACTACTACGACGACGACTGAGGCACCAAACGCCATGGTATCCCGTGGGCATGTAACAACAGTTGGTCTACCATATGCTCTGGCATGGAACGTGGGGAGAAAAATTCTTTTTTGGGCAGGCAGGACACAATTTGCCCTGCCAACGGGCCAACGGCTCGCTGCTGGATACCAGCAAGCGAACCGCAACCACCCATCATCATAAAATGTTTTGTGGTTTTCCTCCAAAACCAACAACACGTTAATGATCCTTCTGCAGGTTCACCTACGGAAACCTTGTTACGACTTTTACTTCCTCTAAATGATCAAATTTAGACATCTTTTTGTCAGCTCGAGGTGCCAAGAGAGCCTAGTGGCGACAGCAGAACTGACCGCGATGCAGGCACGGCATCCAAGAGCGCCAGTCTGAAGGCCTCACTAAATCATTCAGTCAGTAGTAGCGACAGGTGGTGTGTACAAAGGGCAGGGACGTAATCAACGCTAGCTCATGACTTGCACTTACTGGGAATTCCTCGTTCATGGGAGATAATTGCAAACCCCAGTCCCTATCATGAAAGGATTTCAACACGTTACCCGCTCCTCTGGAGAGGGAGGACACGTTCATCCCTTCAGTGTAGCGCGAGTGCGGCCCAGAATATCTAAGGGCATCACAGACCTGTTATTGCTCAATGTCGTGCGGCTAGAATTGCCGCTTATCCCTCTAAGAAGCTACGAACTGGACACCAATTGCTGGAGATCTGTCGACTAGTTAGTAGGCCAGAGTCTCATTCGTTATCGGAATTAACCAGACAAATCGCTCCACCAACTAAGAACGGCCATGCACCACCTCCCATTGAATCGAGAAAGAGCTCTTAATCTGTCAATCCTCCCAGTGTCTGGGCCTGGTGAGGTTCCCCATGCTCCACTCCTGTTGGTGCCCTTCCATCAATTCCTTTAAGTTTCAGCTTTGTAACCATACTTCCCCCCGAACCCAAAGACTTTGGTTTTTCTGAAGCTGCCCGCCGGGTCATGGGAATAACACCGGCTGGTCAGCATCGTTTATGGTTAGAAATGGGGCAGTATCTGATTGCCTTCGAACCTCCAACTTTCGTTCTTGATTAATGAAAACATCCTTGGCAAATGCTTTCGCAGTAGTTCGTCTTGTGACGTTCCAAGAATTTCACCTCTAGCGTCACAGTACGAATGCCCCTGCCTGTTCCTATTAGTCATTACCTTGGGTTCAGAAAACAGACAAAATAGAACCGAGGTCCTATTCCATTGTTCCTTGCATAGGCATTCAGGCCATCAGGGTAGCCTGCTTTGAGCACTCTAATTTTTTTCAAAGTAAACTCTGCCAGCCACACAGGACATTTGATGAAGACCCTGACCGCGGGGTCAGAAGAGCGAGAGGCACTCCATCAAATCTGCCCTCAAGTGAGGGATGCGGGTTAGCATGGAGGGGATACCTAGACCGCTGTCCACCACGGCAGCATGAAATACCCCAACAGGGGTATCATGAGGTAAATGGAGGGCGCTCCTAGCGAACCTCCTACTATCCCTGTCCACCCATTTAAGGGTGCCCAATTTAGCTTTGGAGTGAAGCAGGGGATACAGCAGCTGTGGAATGATCACATTATTCAACGTCAAGAGCTTCTGCTGCAGCTTTGCGAGGCTCCTCTGCAGCCGGCTTAGTCCGGTATTGAGTCGCGCAAGCAGTTGGGATGGACCACCTGCCCATGGAGTCCCAACTCTCACCCTCAGGTAGCGGTAGAACTGCCCGGGGCCGAGTGCGCGTATGGACTGGCCATCTGCTCTGATGTCGACTTTCTCCTGGACCCACATCCTCCTCTTGCTGTCTGCCCTGATTCCAAGGGTGGCGCATTTAGCCGCCCTTACCTCTAAGTCCAGTCCAGCAGCAGCAGCCACCAGGCTTTCGACTGCCTTTTTGAGGCCTATTGCTGTGGCAGCCAGCAGCACCACGTCATCGGCGAAGGCGAGGTACTGGTGTTTCACACCCCCACCTCCACTCCGACTTCCTTGGGCAGGGCAGCAAGGGTCAAGTCGAGCGTCAAGTTGAATAGTGCAGGAGACACAGGATCCCCTTGCATGACTCATGCTCAAGCCAACAGAGGTGCCGTCAATTTCAGTGTAGGCATGTTTATAGATATTGGCAACATAGGAGGGAAAGTGGTCGCCGGTCCCCTATCATGGGGATGCTGCCTCAATAGCAAGGTGACCCACTGAGTCAAAGGCCTTCCTGAAGTCCCAGAAGGCCACATAGAGACTCCTAAGGCCTGTCTTCGCCTGGTGAATAGCGTGCGCCAAAAGCATCAGGTTGGCTGCACAACCCTCCTCCTTTATGAAGCCTCTCTGCTCAGCTAGAGTGGGAGCCTCTGTTGCTAGTCGCCTGGCCATCACCCTATGGAGGGTCCTCGTCAGGATGGGGGTGATGGTCAGTGGTCTGAATTCTGATGGGTCACAAGTGACGCGGTGGGTGCAGCATCTCCCTCTATCAGGAATTATGATGGAAGGAATAAAAAGCAACGTCAAGCAGTGCTGCTGCCCTGCAAATATCAGGGGGAGTGCAATCTTGGTTACCAGAGTTGACTTTGGAATAGTCAAGGGGAGCAGCGGGAAACCCTCCTAACTCTATCATCCAGTTTGCCCATGGGGAGGGGTTGCACTCTTAGTAACTATCACCTTACCTTAAGAGAGTCATAAAGCATCACATGCACCCACACATCCTACCACCAATTCGGTCCAGAATGTTAGGGTGCCCACGCTACATATATCCACAAACACTAGGTGGAGGTGACCTCCCTGGGATGTGACCCCATTTGTTCAACGGCACAATGGCGAGGCGGGAGGCTACAGGGGATGGGGGAATCCCCCCCAACAGGATTCTGAGAATGCACATGCCACGTGCAACACCCGTTGCTATCACCCGTGAACGTAGTGGCCTGTAGAGCTAAGACCCTTGTATTGGCTGATTTAACGTCTCAGATTCGACGCTCTGGCTCATTTAGCATGTAGCCAAGGCATGCAACACCCTCGTGAACCAGACGGGGATTGGCCCCCACCCTGGCCGTATACCCCTTAATCTTAAGGTCTCGTAGCTACTGGAAACGGTGCTCGGCAAGCACCAGCTACTCCCAGCAGCTCGTCATCCTGGAAATGCCAAACCGCACTACTGGGCACTCGACAAATGGGTTTCTCGGAGTGCTTCGCAAATGTGGACTGACAGCCCCCAAACCCAAAAGGGAATAGAGAACCCCACCACTCTGGTTACCAGAGTTGACTTTGGAATAGTCAAGGGGAGCGGTGGGAAACACCCCTAACTTTAGGATCCAGCGGGCCCACGGGGAAGGGTTGCACTCTTAATAACTACCTTAAGAGAGTCATCAAGCATCACACACCTGCACGCCCTGCCGATCAGCCAAGTCGGTCAGGACGCTAGGGCGACCGCGCTAGGTATGACCACACACTTCACGCGGAAGTGACCTCCCTGGGACGTGACCCCATTTCTTCAACGGCGCAATGCCGAGGCGGGAGGCTACAGGGGATGGGGACTTCAACCCTATCTCTCGCTGTCCATGGCCATGTGAGGGGATCCCTGTGCCAGCCAGTGAAGGCTACTGCCATCCCAAGCTGCTGTGAATATTACCGCCGCCGCTAATAGTGTTCAGGGCAGACTCAAGGCATTGGATTTCCGCTTCCAGATTCCGGTTTTTTCTTGTAAGAGGAGAACGAGGGCATCTGTGGGAGGCGGCGGCGGCGGCGGTGGAGGAGGCGGAGGAGGAGGAGAAGGAATATAAATGGATGCAAAAATACTGGTAAGTGAAAAAAAAAAAAATATATATATATAAGTAAAAGAGCAAAAATAACAATAGATCTGTTGCTGAGAGATTAAATTCTGAAATGGATCTACTGATGGGAGGGATGTGGTGTCGTGCTGGCGTGGGGGGAGAGGAGACCATGGGGAAGACGAAGATAAAGGCTATAAAGACGGCTAAGAAGACGAAGACGAAGGCTAAGAAGAACAACAACAACGAAGACAACAACAACAATAACAACAAAGCAACACGAACGAGAAAAGAAAAAAAACAAGAACAAGAAACAAAAAGAACAAGAAAAACAAGAACAAGAATAAAAACAAGGAGGAGGAGGAGGAGGAGGAGGAGGAGGAGGAGGAGGAGGAAGAAGACGACGAGAAGGAGGAGGAGGAGGAGGAGACGTTTATCTAGGAGCAGTGAGGAGTTGGGAAATAGTAAGGGGCAGGAGGGAGGGGAGCAGGGGGGCTGGGAGAAGAGGTTATATCACACTGCCTTTCCTTGAGGTAGCGCTAACAACTGGTCAATAGAGTCAATCTGTGTTAACTCTCTCTCTCTCTCTCTCTCTTTACAACCACCGCCACCACCTCCTTCTCTTCTTCTCTACCGTATTATTCAGCCTTTTTTTTTCTCCCTCTTCTTCCTCTTCCTTTCCACCTTACTTTTTCTCCTCCTCCTTCTCCTCCTCCTCCTCTACCAGATGCCTTCCTGTTGGGGATGTTCCTCTCTTTCTATCACCTTTATCTCTCTCTCTCTCTCTCTCTCTCTCTCTCTCTCTCTCTCTCTCTCTCTCTCTCTCTCTCTCTCTCTCTCTCTCCTTCACAAGTTTTCAGTGATAACAGTTTCCCTCCCTCGAGATACTGAGGCGAGACACTGACACCGACAGACACACACACACACACACACACACACACATACAGAAAGGACTAAACTTTTCCTTCAAGAGAGAAAACTCTACTCTAATTTCTCTCTCTCTCTCTCTCTCTCTCTCTCTCTCTCTCTCTCTCTCTCTCTCTCTCTCTCTCTCTCTCTCTCTCTCTCTCTCTCTCTCTCTGACACCATAATAATGTGATAATTTTACAGATGGACCGGATCTCTATCACACACATTTCTCTCACGTCTGCGTCTTAATATAGAGAGGACGTGTCGGGGGCAGACCAGAGGAGGCATTAGTATTAGAAGAGGTTGTGGTGACGGCACGTAGGTTAGGTTATGTTAGGTAGTAGTAGTAGTAGTAGTAGTAGGAGAAGAAACATTAATAAAGAACAAATAGCAGCTCTTCCTTTGTGTATGCGTGTGTGTGTGTGTGTGTGTGTGTTTACGAGGCAGCCTGTGATAAATCAAACTATCTAATCTAAAGTGAGATATAGGATAGCGAAGAGGGAGGTAGAGGAGGAGGAGGAGGAGGAGGAGGAAAAGAATATGGAGGAAGAAGTAGTAGTAGAAGAAGAAAATGAGTATGAATCGTATTTGTTGGAAAAAGAAGATAACAACAACAACAGCAACAACAACAACAACAACAAGACATCGTGTCCATTACAGTCGTACCCTCAGTGCCTGGCCACACAGAGCCCCTGCAGGAGAACACACAGCGAGGGAGGCTGGCTGGTGGCGCCTCCCGACTGCACACCCTTAAAGCTGACACTCGCGGGGCAATAACAACACTTCTTGCCTCCTCGCCGCTACTCTCTTATCCTACCGCGCCTAACGGGGGTATTCTTCCTCTCCCTGTCTCCCTCCCTCCTTGCCTGCGTGTTGTGGCTTCTCTCGTGTCCCAGAAGGCAGATATTGAGATACTTTCATTTCTACGTTTGAGTGAGCATCTTTCATTCATGTGGGAAAAATTCATGTTATTTTCTACCTTCGTTTTCTTTTCAGCTTCTTGTGTTGTGTTGGCTTGTCAGTATTAAAAAGGTAGATTTATTTTTTTTTTTGTTTTTGAGCGACGCATATCTCATAGACAGACAATCACTGTTTAAATTTTTGTTCCATTTTACGAGTACACTGTCTGTTGAGAGGGATTGCCACGTGTGGGTATGACGGCTTCCTGTAGCTTCCCTTGCTTTCTTATGGTCGTATGTTGTTATCTCTAAGTATATTTTCTTGTGTTTATCCTCTACAGAATACCTTTACCTTACATTCTATTTCTGCTGTCCGTAATCTCTTTATCTCCTTAGTTTCTCGTCATACAATTACAGGATGAAAACTCCACTGTTTTGTTTCCATCTCAATTCTATCTATTTATGCAGACCTTGCCTTGCACCCTCTCTCTCTCTCTCTCTCTCTCTCTCTCTCTCTCTCTCTTTCGAACTAACCAACACACCATCAGACAGCTTCTTGAGACATTAGAAGTAAGGTGAAGCAAGGAATACAGCACAGGAAGAGGAGAACAGAGAGAGAAATAGAACCAGTGACATAACACATATTTGCTTCCAGTGTTTATTCCTTGTAACACTAGTGAGGGGTAGGGGTGGTGGTGCTGGTGGTGATGGTGGCAATAAGCGTGATGATGGTTCAATCCCCCAAGCATTAATTACAGCGGCGCGGCGATGATGTTACCGATAGCTTTTATAACCGTGGGGAATATTAAGCTTATTGAGGGTGGTGGTGGTGGTAGAGAGAGAGAGAGAGAGAGGTCGGGGGACACGTATTCACTAGTATAACCATCCCATCATCCTCAAACCTACATCTCACCTCTCAAAGCTCTTTATTCCACTCCCCCACACTCCTCTACCACACACATCTTTCCCTCTCATCCACTCTTCACTCACGAACCAATTCCTACCTTCCCTTTAAATAAACCATTATAACCATACCAGGCAATATATATATATATATATATATATATATATATATATATATATATATATATATATATATATATATATATATATATATATATATATATATATATATATATATATATCAACAAGTATAACAAATTAAAACCACTTGTTTTTCAGCCAAACCTATAAGACAGAAAACTGTACCAGGAACACGTTTATGAAGAATAAAATCTTACCAGAACACATTTTGAAGGAATAAAATCGTACCCCAGAACCACATTTCCTCAAGTATTTCATTCACACCAGACGGCAGCGGAGGAGCAACATTATAAATATACACCTCAGTTTGACTTCGTAAGCTATTGCCGGAGCGCGAGTTTGTTTTCAAGTGTTGTACACAAAGTCACTGACCCAGATAGTTGAGAGCTGGGGGAGTTTTAACTAGAAGCAAACATCACACACACACACACACTCCCTCCCTTAGTACCTATCCTGCCAGCCCACGATAAAACAGTATATCAAAACAACACACACACACACACACACACACACACACACACACACACACACACACACTGAAAACATACTCGTACTCTGGGAAGTGAAACCAAAGCAGTTTTGAGAGAGAGAGAGAGAGAGAGAGAGAGAGAGAGAGAGAGAGAGAGAGAGAGAGAGAGAGAGAGAGAGAGAGAGAGAGAGAGAGAGAGAGAGAGAGAGAGAGAGAGATCTACCCTGAGTCACACACACACACACACACACACACACACACACACACACATTCAGTTAGATAGTTTTATTTTCCTATATTGAGTAATAGAGCTCTCTCTCTCTTTCTCTTTCTTTCTCTCTCTCTCTCTCTCTCTCCCTCTCTCTCTCTCTCTCTCTCTCTCTCTCTCTCTCTCTCTCTCTCTCTCTCTCTCTCTCTGTGTGTGTGTGTGTGTGTGTGTGTGTGTGTGTGTGTGTGTACGGGAAGAAGAGAGGGAAGGAAGGGAAGATGAAAGATGGTGAGTGATGAAGGAAGAATGAGGGAGAGAAGAAAGATAGTAAGGAGGGAAGAAAGGAGGAAAAGGAAGAGAGAGAGAGAGAGAGAGAGAGAGAGAGAGAGAGAGAGAGAGAGAGAGAGAGAGAGAGAGAGAGAGAGAGAGAGAGCAGTAATAACATATGCATCAGTAATTACTCAACTAAGATACACATTCATAAAGTAAACACACACACACACACACACACACACACATACACAAACACACCTGGCATCCCCTCAAGGGACAACTAAGCCTCTACTCTCTCCTCTTCCGGCCGTATCTTCGCCCTCACATTCCCCTCACAACATTCCCGCACCGAGAGAGTTTCACCTCCCCTCATAGCGACACATTAGGTAAAAATTTCCTCTCATTTCCCTTTTTACATTCTCAGAAACTCTACACTCCAATGACGCCATGCTAGTTCTAATATTTCCTTTATATATATATATATATATATATATATATATATATATATATATATATATATATATATATATATATATATATATATATATATATATATATATATATATATATATATATATATATATATATTTTTTTTTTTTATCCCTTCACGGTTTCCCTTCATATATATTTTCCCCACAACTATCTTTCATCCATTAAAAGTTCCAAGCGCGGTGTTTTTTTTCCCCTTCCTGGCAACATTCCGTGGTGTAATGGATCCGGCCTTTCCCTTCCAGCCCCTTCCAGCCCCTTCCAGTCCCCTTCTAGTCCCCTTCCTTTTCCCCTTCCCTTCTCTGCCTCATACTTGTAACTCTGCATCGCCACTTCCACCAGCACCAGCACCACCACCACCTCAATTTACCTGTTCTCATTTCGTTACATCAGTTTGCTCTTTCTTACAATGTGTAGTGGTGTTTTGTGTGTTTTATCTCATTTCAGTGTTGCTATTTGTGTTATTTTCACTTTCTTCTGTGTTATTTTATCTTTCTTCTATCTATCTATCTATCTATCTATCTGTACATTCCTTCACTGCTTTCTTGCACATCTTTCCTATTAATCATTCTGTGCAAAGTGTTCCGTTTATTTCATCCTTATTTCACGCTCATTATTTCTTCCCTCACTCCTGCTGGTATCTTCCCCTTCAACGCTCTCTTTCTCTCAGCCTCAGCTAAGCTTCTCTCTACCACCTGTTTCTTATTAATCTTACTTTTTTCCTACCACTTAGGGCGATGCGAGGCGAGATCTGCCAAGCGGGATGCTAAGTGCAGCTGTAAAATAGCGTGCACTTACTTTGATATTGGTGTTCGCATGATTTCCCTCGTGTATGCTCGTATAAAAGGAAGTATTTGGTTTAAAAGTGTGTGTGTGTGTGTGTTTACTTTTCCGGCGAATGAGATATAAAATTAAAAGTCTGACAAAATATCGCAAGAAAAGGAATTTAAGTTATGAATTCAATAAATAGAGAGAGAGAGAGAGAGAGAGAGAGAGAGAGAGAGAGAGAGAGAGAGAGAGAGAGAGAGAGAGAGAGAGAGAGAGAAACACTACATGCTCCCTTCACCGCCACAACACTCAACACCACACCGCTAAACACTTCACTCACCACGACAACAGCACCGTTTCGTCTCACTCCGCCCATCACCTTCCCTATCCCCTTTCCTTCCCTCCTTCCTCCTCAAAGTGAAGAGGGGAGAAAGAAAAAACAAAAACACTTATCTCCCCTCTGAGATCTAAGATGAGAAGACCTACCATACCACAATACCTCGCCTCACTTTCCCTCTCCTTCTATCGTATTCTTAAACACTTCTGCACCGTGCCTCTACTACATTCAAAAGACTCTTGTTGATGTTACACGAGTTTCTAACAGCATTTCTACGGTTCTAGTGGCAAATTAATGAGATTTCTACGTCATTAACAGCAGAAACTGGAGAAACACTCTTGAGAACCTGGCTAATCATTTCAGTGGCCTTTGAAAATAGACAAGATGAGAGAGGAAAGCGTTCAGAATAAGGGCAATTTCTCTCTCTCTCTCTCTCTCTCTCTCTCTCTCTCTCTCTCTCCAGCTAGTGGTTATGCCTGTCTGCTATGTAGTATGGCAATGTAGCGGTGGTGATGGTATTGGTGATGAGGTGGTGCGGTTATGCCTGTCTGCGATGTAGCATTTGTCGAGAGCCAGTCACTTGGTACTGGGGTGGATGGTACTCAGGTCACACAGGCGTCAGGTCAGATAATCCTCAAGACAGATCGGCCCGAGTGCAAATAGGCCTGAGGGCGCTTGGTGCTCGAGACACTTGGTACCCGAATTTGGTTCTCAAAATGTATCTAGACTCAGACGTGTGGACTACAGGCTTCGTGAAGGCAGCATGTGGATCCGCACACACTAATATAATGTTCACTAACCCATCCACTCACATCCACCCACCCACAACCATAACCCCATCCTTCTCTCTCTCTCTCTCTCTCTCTCTCTCTTTCTCTGTGACAACAAACTCACACACGCACACAACTTTCCGTCAAACTCTCTAGGTGCAAAAAGATTACCGCGACTTCCTTCCCTCCTCCTTACTATATTTCCTCTCCTCCTTTGACTCAAACTTTTCAAAGGAAGCACTGCATTATTCCTAAGACTTCGGGAAATTGGTTTCCTTTGTAGCACACCGTTCCCTTTACGTGTCAGGTGAAGGCAGAGCGGGGTGAGGCACAAAGCAGGAGGGAAGGTGCACAGTAAGAGGCAAAGCGTGGCAGGACTCCTCAGCCTAACGCCTCTGGGAAGGATACCAAGCCGGAAACATGAAAATGCTCTGAAGCGAACTGTACTCTAGCTAGACACACACACACACACACACACACACACACGGAATCTGTTCACACATCTATCTATAAAATGTATACCAACGCTCGCTCACTCGCCTACCTGCTCCTTCCCCCCTCTCCCCAACACACACACACACACACACACACACACACACACACACACACACACACACACACACACACACACACACACACACACACACACACAAACACACACACAGAGCTACCCCCCTCACTCTCATATCGAGTACAAATAGGAAATGGGATAATATATTTCAGGTGTTATCGGTTCCCACAAATCTCTCCTTGTGTGAACACTTCGCATTATTATATTTTAATTAAAACCGCTCTCCATTAGGCCGGCCGCTGCTACTCTCCCGGCTAACACACACACACACACACACACACACACACACACACACACACACACACAGTTCCACGGACCCAAAGTGAAATCCTCTTACACACTCCCTTCACTTAGTCTCTATTACGCACGTTGACCTGAGCACGGCCTTCCAGACGCTCAGTGCGGCCTCGGGTGGTGGCGGTGCTGTGAGGGGCGTTCCAGAAGTCGAGTCAAGCCAGTACTCTTAACCTGCTATGACCGTGTTTTATTATCACTCAGACCCCTAAAACGACAACTGTTTGCATGGACACCGGAAAAAAATGGGGCGGGAGGTAAATATCTTTTCTAGGCTACAGAACTACATATTTAGGAAGCTGCAATGAGGAAGGTGTCTAAATGTTGTAGTAGATGATTGTGAGGAAAATATTGTGTAGTTATCAAAGGGTTAAACTCCAAGGACTCTCATGAGGAATAAATTTAGAGGCCACAGGTACAATCAGTAAGGTTCTCATCATGTTTCTTTTCCTATTGATGACGCAGAATCCTTAAACGCCCACTAGTCATGAAAACGCTCTTGAAAACCTCGATAGCTTTCACTACAGCTTGTTAAATGTAACCAAGGTAAGACGCAGCAAAAGCCAAACATAAGGAACTTACTAGCACATAACGGCAGGGGAAATATTAGTGCACGGGACGCCTATTTGGTCGAGGAGTACTGAAAGACACATGGCAAACAACCCATTACTGTAAGAACATTGATTTTTTTTTTTTTTTTTATGTAGGAAGGATACTGGCCAAGGGCAACAAAAATCTAATAAAAAAAAAATGCCCACTGAAATGCCAGTCCCTTAAAAGGGTCAAAGCAGTGGTCAAAAATTGGTGGATAAGTGTCTTGAAACCTCCCTCTTGAAGGAATTCAAGTCATAGGAAGGTGGAAATACAGAAGCAGGCAAGGAGTTCCAGAGTTTACCAGAGAAAGGGATGAATGATTGAGAATACTGGTTAACTCTTGCGTTAGAGAGGTGGACAGAATAGGAGTGAGAGAAAGAAGAAAGTCTTGTGCAGCGAGGCCGCGGGAGGAGGGGAGGCATGCAGTTAGCAAGATCAAAAGAGCAGTTGGCATGAAAATAGCGGTAGAAGACAGATAGATATGCAACATTGCGGCGGTGAGAGAGGGGCTGAAGACAGTCAGTTAGAGGAGAGGAGTTGATGAGACGAAAAGCTTTTGATTCCACCCTGTCTAGAACAGCAGTATGAGTGGAACCCCCCCAGACATGTGAAGCATACTCCATACATGGACGGATAAGGCCCTTGTACAGAGTTAGCAGCTGGGGGGGGTGAGAAAAACTGGCGGAGACGTCTCAGAACGCCTAACTTCATAGAAGCTGTTTTAGCTAGAGATGAGATGTGAAGTTTCCAGTTCAGATTATAAGTAAAGGACAGACCGAGGATGTTCAGTGTAGAAGAGGGGGACAGTTGAGTGTCATTGAAGAAGAGGGGATAGTTGTCTGGAAGATTGTGTCGAGTTGATAGATGGAGGAATTTTTGAGGCATTGAACAATACCAAGTTTGCTCTGCCCCAATCAGAAATTTTAGAAAGATCAGAAGTCAGGCGTTCTGTGGCTTCCCTGCGTGATATGTTTACCTCCTGAAGGGTTGGACGTCTATGAAAAGACGTGGAAAAGTGCAGGGTGGTATCATCAGCATAGGAGTGGATAGGACAAGAAGTTTGGTTTAGAAGATCATTGATGAATAATAAGAAGAGAGTGGGTGACAGGACAGAACCCTGAGGAACACCACTGTTAATAGATTTAGGAGAAGAACAGTGACCGTCTACCACAGCAGCAATAGAACGGTCAGAAAGGAAACTTGAGATGAAGTTACAGAGAGAAGGATAGAAACCGTAGGAGGGTAGTTTGGAAATCAAAGCTTTGTGCCAGACTCTATCAAAGGCTTTTGATATGTCCAAGGCAACAGCAAAAGTTTCACCAAAGTCTCTAAAAGAGGATGACCAAGACTCAGTAAGGAAAGCCAGAAGATCACCAGTAGAGCGGCCTTGACGGAACCCATACTGGCGATCAGATAGAAGGTTGTGAAGTGATAGATGTTTAAGAATCTTCCTGTTGAGGATAGATTCAAAAACTTTAGATAAGCAGGAAATTAAAGCAATAGGACGGTAGTTTGAGGGATTAGAGCGGTCACCCTTTTTAGGAACAGGTTGAATGTAGGCAAACTTCCAGCAAGAAGGAAAAGTAGATGTTGACAGACAGAGCTGAAAGAGTTTGACTAGGCAAGGTGCAAGCACGGAGGCACAGTTTCGGAGAACAATAGGAGGGACCCCATCAGGTCCATAAGCCTTCCGAGGGTTTAGGCCAGCGAGGGCATGGAAAACATCATTACGAAGAATTTTAATACGTGGCATGAAGTAGTCAGAGGGTGGAGGAGAGGGAGGAACAAGCCCAGAATCGTCCAAGGTAGAGTTTTTAGCAAAGGTTTGAGCAAAGAGTTCAGCTTTAGAAATAGATGTGATAGCAGTGGTGCCATCTGGTTGAAGTAGAGGAGGGAAAGAAGAAGAAGCAAAGTTATTGGAGATATTTTTGGCTAGATGCCAGAAATCACGAGGGGAGTTAGATCTTGAAAGGTTTTGACATTTTCTGTTAATGAAGGAGTTTTTGGCTAGTTGGAGAACAGACTTGGCATGGTTCCGGGCAGAAATATAAAGTGCATGAGATTTTGGTGAAGGAAGGCTTAAGTACCTTTTGTGGGCCACTTCTCTATCATGTATAGCACGAGAACAAGCTGTGTTAAACCAAGGTTTAGAAGGTTTAGGACGAGAAAAAGAGTGAGGAATGTACGCCTCCATGCCAGACACTATCACCTCTGTTATGCGCTCAGCACACAAAGACGGGTCTCTGACATGGAAGCAGTAGTCATTCCAAGGAAAATCAGCAAAATACCTCCTCAGGTCCCCCCAACTAGCAGAGGCAAAACGCCAGAGGCACCTTCGCTTAGGGTGATCCTGAGGAGGGATTGGAGTGATAGGACAAGATAAAGATATGAGATTGTGATCGGAGGAGCCCAACGGAGAAGAAAGGGTGACAGCATAAGCAGAAGGATTAGAGGTCAGGAAAAGGTCAAGAATGTTGGGCGTATCTCCAAGACGGTCAGGAATACGAGTACGGTGTTGCACCAATTGCTCTAGGTCATGGAGGATAGCAAAGTTGTAGGCTAGTTCACCAGGATGGTCAGTGAAGGGAGAGGAAAGCCAAAGCTGGTGGTGAACATTGAAGTCTCCAAGAATGGAGATCTCTGCAAAAGGGAAGAGGGTCAGAATGTGCTCCACTTTGGAAGTTAAGTAGTCAAAGAATTTCTTATAGTCAGAGGAGTTAGGTGAGAGGTATACAGCACAGATAAATTTAGTATGAGAATGACTCTGTAGTCGTAGCCAGATGGTGGAAAGCTCGGAAGATTCAAGAGCGTGGGCACGATGTTAGTATAGCTCTTACTCAGAAGCTTGTAAGGGTTTCTTGTTGATCGGAGAGTAAGAATGACGGGGACTGATATGCCTCGGACCTTGGTTATTTTGACTTTAAAGAGGTTTTAGTGTTCTGGAAAGACGAAACTACATGACACTGTTAAGGCGAAAACCTATTAACTAGTAGTCTTCAGTGAATAGTTTTCATGGAAATAGCGCCGCATGGGCTTGTTGAGCCTCGCAGAACCAGAATGAAGGAAACACAGCTACTCTCCATCGATTACTACTCGTTCAAAAGTCTCCTAGGATGAAAAAAATCTATCTGAAAGTCAATCATGGCAAAAAGGGATAAACATGCGTTACAATTATCCCATAAGTCGTCCATGTGTCACAAAGTTAACAGAGTAGCTATTTATCCAGCGAAACACGTCCCTTCTGAGAGTGAAAAAATGAAGTCAGACGTGAACAATTTATCCCCGGTTAGGGAGCGGAATTAAGTTGGTGAGCGGGCTGCGCGCAACACATCACCTAATGCATGGCCTAATTCCCCGGAACACTGACGCTCGCCAAAAAACAAATGGTGACGGAGAGCAGGACGCGGACGAAAAAAAAAATTACTCTTAAGTATAAGAAAAATTTAGAAAATAGTGCTTGTTTTGTTTGAAGAGTTTCCCACACCCAGTAACTGAACGGAACGCCGCGCTCTGTTATTATAGATGCACCGTGAGGGGAAAAGTGTTCCCATATTTTCCAGCGCTGACCAATTCCGCAATCACATCCGCAAACCGCTAATTCCGTAATTGCGGAAGTGTGATCTCGCTAGTGGTGTAGTTTTGCTGTAAATTTTTCGCAGATTTGCCGTTTCGCGTTTGCGGAACGTGAAATTGTCCGCCAACTTACCCTTGCTTTTGTGGTAAAAATATGATATTAAAGTATTCAATATAAACATGCTAATATAAAGATTATTCAATACAGGCAATTTCTAGACTTCATTAAATCATCTCTTGTTATTCAGAAAAAAATGTAAATATGATTAAAGACTCGAGATGATTATTAAATCCCTTATTATGAAAAACTTCCACCTCCTAAAGCTAATAAAAACCTTTATTGGTATCCAGAACCAAATACAACTCATGCCCTCTACTGAAACCGAGACAGCTGGCTTGCGCTTGCTCCTGCAGACTCACAAGTTCAGAAATGCTTGCAGATCAGCGCCTGCAGAATGTAATGCTTCAATTTGTAGATCTGTGATTCCGGAACAGAATTTTGGTTGGCGGTGCTCAGTTGTGAGATTTTCTCTTCGCTTATGGTTGAGTTCGTCTCTAAACCCACCGTGGGGCAGACTGAGGCCACAACTTGCCGCGTCAGTAACACAGCTGAAGACGCAAGGGACGCAAAATAAACATAAAAAGAAAAAAAAAAACATGCAAAAAAACGCAGACACCGCAACTCTCAGTACGCGACATAAACCATTCATTCCTCATGTATTTAAAAAGAGAAAAAGTCGCTACATCGTCTATTTTTACTCGGCATCCCTCTCGTGGTTCGTGTGAAGTGGCAAAAGGAGGCTCTCGCTTGCAGAGTCACGGGGACGAGGCGCCACTTATGCCATCGTGGTCCTTAGCGAGACTTTTATGGCCGAGTATCGTTGATCGTATCTCTCTCGTCAGGCTAGAGTGCCCTCGTGCCTTTCCCGCCTGTGTGCCGACGCCGCCCCGCCATACTGCCGCCGCGAGAGAGAGAGAGAGAGAGAGAGAGAGAGAGAGAGAGAGAGAGAGAGAGAGAGAGAGAGAGAGAGAGAGAGAGAGAGAGAGAAAGAGAGAGCAGACATGTAGACAGACATATAGACAGACGAACATATATGAACACTGCAGGCATACAGGAAGACACTAAGACAGACAGACAGACAGACAGACAGACAGACAAGAAGCAGGGTAGACAGACATATAGGCAGACAGAGACAGAGACAGAGACAGAGACAACGTGGGAGGAGGAAATGGAGTTAGTTGAAAACCAAGTAAAATAGTGAGGATGGTTAAAGGAGGCAAGAAAAGTATAAAGTTTGAGTAGGGGGCCGACTGGAGGTGCTGGCGGTGAGGTGGTGAGTGTGGGGGTGTGGTACTATGGGAGTGTCGTGTTGTGTTGTGTTGTGATGAGTTACGTTGTGTTGTGTTGCGTTATGTTGTCTTACTCATGTCCCTTCACTCAGCTTTACACTGCCTGCCTCGTCCGGCTGTTTGGCTGAAGCATGAATGGTCCTCGTAACGCAGTCAAACGCGGTGTGATCTTTCTGGCACATTGCACACACTTTTCACCTTTATTCCCGACAATTTTGTAATGAAACGTATTTTTTTTATCATTCTATTTGTGTGAGCTGAAATATTTTGCCGCTTTGTTTACGTTAAAGGGCAGCTGCTCCAATTTATCTGAGCACGCGGCGGGCTTTACTGACGACTCAATCTGTATTTTTTTTTTTTTTTCAGAGATAACACCATTTTCTCCTTCCTTTTTTCTCCCGATCTCAAAGCTGAGGAATTTTTGCAGACCCTCCGCTTAGAGGTTCATGTCCCAAGTGACGACTGTCCCCTCACCTGCCCCTGACACACACATTCACACACACACACACACACACACACACACACACACACACACACACACACACACCTGGTACATGAATATGATGTTAGGGACTCCAGCAGCAGATATATCGCGCACGTCTGCAATATGGTACTGTTGAGAGAGAGAGAGAGAGAGAGAGAGAGAGAGAGAGAGAGAGAGAGAGAGAGAGAGAGAGAATAAACATAATGATGCAAAAAAAAAAAGCAGATAAGCAGACAGACAGACAGACAGACAGACAGACACAGACAAGAAGACACCAACATTCCTTCACACATACAAGTAAACCACACACACACACACAATAGAAAGAAAAAGAAATACAGAATAAACAGAAACAGACACACTCACACAGACACTCGTATAGATGCAGTAACAAACGGAAGTCCACACAAACACAGACAACAGGAAAGACACAGACAGAAATACATCCACAGACAGGAAGGACAGAGAGAGAGGAGCAGACACAAGCACCTCTGGACGCGGTTGCCTTGTGCTATAAAAATCGTGGTGGTAGTTGTGGTGGTGGTGGTGGTGGTGGTGGTGGGGGAGGGCATGGCGACGGCTGTCACTAAACTAAATTACACTTTATCTTTCTATATTTTTGGGTGTTTTACTTAAAAGATTTTTATCAATAATCTACTATTACTCCTATTGAAACTAATACAACAACTGCTACTACTACTATTATTTTTACTGCCACTACATCTTCAATTATTACCACCACCACTACCACCACCACCACTGGCCCAGACGTCTTCAAGGGAGAAGCACCAAGCACCGTGGCACTTCATGACCCACCCTGTGCTTCACTTTATGGGGCACGTCCTCCATATAATACATCTTTGTCTCGGCGCCCCGATGGCTCTCAAGATTCATTTTACGGCCCCGTCCCTCTCCCGCCCGTAATTGCCCCGGCTTGTGTAAATGAAGGAATAAAAGGAATGAATGAGAAATCAGAAAGAATGAGATTGAGTGAGATTGAGATTTACGAGAAGAGATACAAGAGGTAATTGAGTAACTCGCGTAATAACCTTGGGATCTGAAGTTTTAAGATCAATGTTTTCTGCGCTTGATTGTAGTGTTTGTGATTTGTTTGCATAAAGCACAGCAAATCATGTGTCCCGCTGCCCGTTTATCTCAGGTTCGTGTGCTGAGTTTATGATAAAAGTCTGTAAGTTTATTTTTAGTCGGTGGCTCCCAAATGATCTTATATGAAGCCCAGCGGTGAGGTGTTTCAGAATACATGCCTAAGTGTTGCCGGTACATTGCAGTGTTCTTCATGACGCTGAATAGGTTTGTGTGCAGTGTTTGTGCTAAAAGTTTGTAAGGTTATTCGTTGTAGCTCGGTGGCTTCCAAACTATTGCCAGTACATTGCAGTATTCTTCGCCACGCTGAATCAGTTAATGTATTCTTAGTTTTAGTCACAAAATTCCTCGGTTTATTTTAAATACGTTAAAAGTTTATCCTCAGCAGAAGCATTATTAACTTTCGTAACATTGCGCTCGCTACGCTACAGTATTTTTGCACTGCATTTTCTCATTATCTTTTACATGAAAATTCTCTGTTTAAACTACATCTCACTTGTTGCACGTCATCTACATATTCATTTTCCAAGTTAATGGTGGAGGAATATTCGAAATTCACTGACAAGTTCACACATTTTCAGCTTCCAAAGAAGAAAAAGATAAAAAACAAAACTTCCTGCAGGTCAGTTTTGCGAATTCTCGAGGAAAGCTGTTCTCCTGTCTAGTTTTAGTCTTTGTAATAATTATCTCTGTTCCTTATAGGTATATAGCTGAAATATTTGCTTCTTGCGCTCCTGAATGATACCTTGTTTTAAGATGGCTGGATGATGGCGTGAAGGAGCCTTGGCCTTTACTCTTCCTCTTTTCCTTTACGTTAGTGAGTGTAACTATCATAAACACCCTGAACAGGACCAACAACTCCAGTGCTTTTCTCCTGTGGCCTCTCTTAAGCCAGCATTCACAAACCTTAATCTCATGAGTTATTTTCAGAGGTCACGGAGATGATTGGTGTCTTCCTCTGTGCTCCCGTTCATTTCCCATGATGCCTGGAGTTCTTGACGTCATCATAACCTCGCCGCTTACAAGAAATGAAAACGGTAAAATTCATATTAATTTTACCTGCACGCGTGACCGAGGCCATGAATGTAATTATAATTTTCCAAAGCACAAACTAGTCGGTTATTGCCGCTATTTGGAGGCAAGTTGTGCAAATATGTAAAATAGTGAAGTGTATATTGAACAGCGATTCGGTACCAATTTTTATATTTTCCCTCATGACGTATAGGTGTGTTGGCGGCGGCATTGTGCTCAATATGTTGTTGCAAGGGAGCAGGTTTGTGTGTTTTTCCTTTCAGTAAATCTGGCCGCCTACGCTCCTGATTCATCTAAACTTATCCCTGAAAATTTTACCGCTGCCTCGTGAGTTGTTGCTTAATAATCTTACAAAGGATGAGTGTTGACGTAAGCAATGTCTTCTCAGTCACAGATGCACGAGAGTTGAATGCAGTTTCGTTTTCATCCTGACTCTCATCTGCGTTGTTTGTGACCCTGCCGTCTCTGTCTTTCTCGCCGTCAACTGTTTCTTGCTACACAAGTTTTCCTTCGTTTCCTTCGTGTTTCCATCAATTGTTATACTTGGCCAGTTTCTTCCGAGCTCAGACTGTTGGTGCTTTGATTTTATTGTGTCGGTTAACTTTTCTTTTTGAGTGTCGTGCCTCTTGTCTTTATCACTTTTTCCTTTTACTGGAGTCTGGCTTCCCTTCCCCAGCCTCCCGGTGGTGCCCTGCCGCCCCTCCCGCCGTCCCGAGCACTCTTCCGGGAGTCATCATCAATCTCCTCGGGGCCTCGCGACCCTCGGTCGTCGCTTGGGAATGATCGTGTTCCATTTTAAAGGCAGCTTCCGTTGCCTTCCGTCCTGCTCACCATGTGCTGCTTTGTTTCCCTTCTCGCGCCCGGCACACCTATGGTCGCTGCTCCTTGCCGCCTGATCATCCGAGCACCGCTCTCATTTACTTGATGCCCTCACAGCCTTCTCTCTAACAATCTACAAAGGCTAAAGTGATTTTCATCATTCGTTTTCTCACCGAAGAGTTAATACGAAGCTGCTCATTTTCTCTTTGGCTTTTATTGGATGCATAATACAGTCATGACTCTAAGATTTTCCTTTCCGCCTCTAATTCCACGAGTCTATCCCTTTCATGTCTGCCACTCTGGCTGCCATTCTATAAATTATGCCTCGCTGTGAAGCTGGAAAACTGATTCAGTTTGAAATATAAAACGAAATATGTGCCGCAAATGGTTTGAAGTGCGCTCTGGTAATGCTGCGAGGTGAGGCCAGGCACTGCGTGCCCACCATAACCTGGCACCTGTCTGGTGGTGGTGGTGGTGGTGGTGGTGGGTTAGCAAAGGTGATAAAAGAAATGAACACATCTGGGCTGGGCACACTGCGGCTCCTGGATTAAAAAATATTACCGACTGCTTGGCCTAGAGCCTCGGGGACATATTAGCGATGATTTGGCACATTTAATTTCAAGTCGGCGAAGACAAAGAGCACAGCACCAGACCGAGACCTTGCTCGTGTCCCGTCCAGGCTGGCGTGAGTTGAGTCTCATCATATATAACTTTACTGGATCATGAAGCAGAAAGGAAGGACGTAAGATATGTTACGGCCAAACACAAGACAAGCAAAACTTCCTGCCAGACTGAACAAGTGACACGTTGCAGAGGGACAAGCTCGCTGGACACGTCTTTGCTGCAACTGCCGATGCTGAGGCCTGACCTGCAGTGACATGCTGACAACAGTTTGACACACACACACACACACACACACACACACACACACGCACACACACACTATCCAGAGAAGCGTGAAGTTATCTGCCCAGAATTCATTGCTTTGAAGTATATGATAAAATAACTCGAAGCAAATATAATTAAAATGTCTCGTGTCTATATTTTCTATTAAATTTATTTTAATCCACACAAATAATATTTTTCCTAATTCCATAAACAGTGTCTAGATATAATATGTAAAGGTATCTAATCTTATATAAATACAATAAAGCGTGTTGAGGGGAGCGTGCAGGTCTGTTAGAATCAGAAAAAGGGACGTTATGTAAGACAGTTTGGGAACCACTGCTCTGCTATGTAATTATGTCACAGGCTGGAAGGAAAACTGCGAGACATGTCAGGTAGGGTGTGTGTGTGTGTGTGTAGAGGGCGTTCGTGAGGGTAAACAGTTGGTGGAAGAGCTGCTCATATTTCCATCGAATTCACACTCCAGGGAAGTGTTATAGATACACTACTGATTTTGAAAGGTGTGTAAGAGTTGCTGGAATCTACTTAGATCAGAACCTGTGACGCTAACAATTTGGAATCAGTCAAAACTAACCCCTATATATCAGAGGTACTTGGGTAACCCCCCCTCACGCCCTGTGGGTCATTTCTGCGCATGCGCAGTAAGCCCTAGCAACGCGTCCATAGCAACCACACCTGAGCAGTGAACCCAACAGAATGGCAGACTTAAATGATTTAAAGGATGCCGATACTGTCCGATCACTTACACCAAATGATGTTGATAGACTGAGAAATCCTCAGTTGAAGCAGGCTTTGACTACACTCATTAGCGAGACAAGAAACCCTGAGCCATCGAATGCAGTACTACTGGCAGAGTTGCAGAGTATGAAGCAGTCACTGAGGGAAGTGACCGCCATCAAGCAGCAGGTGGCTGACTTATCAGAGAGAATGGACGATGCATATGAAATCATACATCAGCAGCAGCTGTTTCTGGAGGCTTTGGATAATAAAGATCGCAAGTTAAACATTATTTTAACTGGAGTCTCCGAATCAGCTGACGAGCTTGGCAGCACCGATGAGGAAAAGATTGGTAAGGTGATGGAGGCAACAGGGTGCGAGGCGGCAGCTGATCGAGACAGATGGGTGACAAGGCGGCTCGGAAGACCAAACGAAAGGAACATGAGACCTATCCACATCACCGTGAACAATCAGACTCAGCGAGACAGTATTGTACGTGCAGGGAAAAACTTGAAGAATGCGAATCAGACACTGTCAAGAGTATACATTAAAAAAGACGTACATCCTGCTGTCAGGAGAGAGAATGCACGTCTAAGGAAGAGTGAAAGAGAGGAAAAAGAAAAACCAGAAAATGTTGGAGTAAACATAGAATATGACTGGAAAAATCGTGTACTGTTGCGAAATGGAGTAGTGATTGACAGGTTCATGCCTCATTTTTTCTAAGACCATATCCCCTCTGTGATTTAAAACTATGCTCGTGGAACATCTCAGGCCTCAAAGATAAACTTCAAGAGCAGAATATACTGACGTTTATTCTTAAGTTTGATATTGTCTGGATTTTAGAATCAAAGATGTACTTTAACCTGAGCGTTCCAGGGTTTAGCATATACAAGAATGCATCAAGAGAAGGCCAACACAGAGGCGGAGTAGTGATGCTTGTGAAGAGCAAAATAATGGACAGTTTGATACAAGTAGACACAGAAGATGAAGGTCAGATTTGGGTGGTATTATCGTGTTTGCCGACGTTGAAGTTAGGCGGAATATATATACCCCCGAGTGACTCACCCTATTACAGCCCAGCACAATATGGGGCCCTAGTCAGACATATGACTGATCGAGATAGAGTCATCGCCCTGGGTGACTTCAACGCACGTGTGGCAACACCGCAACTCTCAGACAGAGATGGCAACTACTACCAATACAGAGGCGTGCAGGATAACGTGGTCAACGAGCACGGCAGAACTTTGTTGAATATCTGTAACAATAACGGGCTGGCCGTGGCAAACCACCTTCACCGCAACGGGAAATTATTAGGAGGCGACTTATCATTCAGAAGACGCGAACGTTGGTTATCTGAAATTGACTTATGTGTGATTAAGAATGAATGTGTAGATATGATCACAAACCTCCACATGGATCAAACAGTACCGAGATCTGACCACGCCCCTCTCTGTGTCACCGTGACCATTGCTGCAAGACAGGCTGCGTCTTCTACCGAGCTGCTGCGCAGGGCATCAGTACTGGGGAAGCCACGGTGTGCAGAAAAGATACAGCCATCACTACCTAAGAGCATACAGTACAAGGATGTGGACCTAGGCGCACTGACAAGGGAATTACAAGTGACCCCAACTCCAGTACTGACAGAAAACAGCGAGGTACATGAGGTGGAGGCAGCGGTAACCGAAGGTTGCCGCATCATCAGGGCGGCTGCTGCTGCTGCTGCTGTTCCCACCACCAGAGTGACGAGCCGACAACGACAAGTTGCTGCGAACAACAACTAGGTCTCGATGGAGCCAAGATGGAAGAGAATATTGGAGACCAACGACACAAAAATGATATGGAAATCTATCAACTGGAAAGGAAACGTTGATCACAATAAAGGTGACAGACCCAACGATGCTCAATTTAAAGAACATTTTGAAAAACTATTGAATACTGGATATGCACGAACAAGTTTCAGTTGTGATATTAGTACAGCACCTTATATACCCATATTAGATGATCCTTTCACGTATGAGGAACTGAGTCAGGTAAATTGTGATATAAATGTGAATAAGAGTTACTGTGGAATGTGTCCTGGTGTGTTCAGAATGTTACCAGCATCTTGGTTAATGTTCTTCTTGACAATATTTAATACTATATTAATGAAAGTGTTGTACCCCCAAGTATGGTGTTATAGCAAACTAACAGTACTGTTTAAGTCAGGTAACAAGATGTTATGTGGAAATTTTAGAGGTATATGTATCATGGACACACTAGCTAAGATTTTTGACACATTAATATTGAACAGACTTAAACTTTGGTTTAACATTGATAAATGTCAGGCAGGCGCTCAAAAAGGCAGAGGGTGCTTGGAACATGTGATATCCTTAAGATTACTATGTGATTATGCCAATTATAAGAAAAATAAATTGTATGTACTTTTCATTGACTTTAGTAAAGCTTATGACAGAGTGCCCAGAAATAAATTGGTTAAGAGATTAAAAGAATTAGGATGTGGTAAAGTAATGTTGTATATCATAAAAGCAATGTACACTTGCACGAAGAACATATTAAAATCTGCAATAATAGACACAACTGTAGGTGTCCGCCAAGGTGCACCAACAAGTAGTTTATTATTTGTAATATATATAGATAAAATGGTACAAATGCTAAAAAGAGCTGTAGAAAGAGATGGCTTTCTCGGTAGTTTACATGTATTATTACTAATGGATGATGCTGTAGTACTTGCAACTTCCCGAAAAATGTGCTTAAAAAAACTAGCCTCTGTTTCGGAATTCTGTAAAGAAAGTGGAATGCTAATCAATGAGAAGAAAACCAAGTTCTTTGTGATCAACGGTGATGAGAATGATAGACAGAGTTTGAACAGTGGCGGGGTGCAGCTGCAATACTGTAACCAGTACCTGTACCTGGGCGCATGGTTCACCGACGCGGCCCACACGAACACTGTTACAGCACTGCACCACACCGCGAGTGAGGCCATAGTGAATAAGTTTGCCATATTTTGTGCCAGTAACACTCTAATGCCTTTTGTTTATAAAAAGAAAGTATTTGATGCTGCAGTAACAAGTGCCTTATTATATAGCTGTGAGTCATGGTTCAGTAATAATTTAAAAAGTGTAGAAAAACAGTATAATAAGCTGATAAAATGTTTAATGGGAGTGAGGAAAAATACTAGTGTAAATCTCAGCATGATAGAAGCTGGAATCAACCCGTTAAATAAGCTAGTGGCTGACAGAAGATACAAATTTATAACACTAGCTGATCAGATGGACAGAGACATTCCTTTTCACTACATATACAACTTATGTAGGGAAGAAAACACTCCAGGTTATCGGTTTTTGGAACAAGTAAGATCAAGAAACAGGAACCCTGATGAACTCGATCATGTTAAGCAAACTGTAAGAGAAAAAGCTCCAGGCGCCACAAAGCTAACAACTTATATAACATTTATGAATCCGTCATTAACGGTTCACCCGATCTACAGCACCACACAATATGTACCAGATTACAAACGTGAGGCCTTCACCAGACTACGTCTCATGTCACACAGTCTCCGAATTGAAGTGGGGCGGTGGAGTCGAACCCCGCGTGACCAGCGTGTGTGTCCCTGTGATGGCACACACATACAAACAGAGGAACATGCATTGTTACACTGTCCACTCAGTGCACAACACAGGAATGACCACTCACACATCACAT
The DNA here is from genome assembly GCF_035594125.1 of Scylla paramamosain. Classification (NCBI taxonomy): domain Eukaryota; kingdom Metazoa; phylum Arthropoda; class Malacostraca; order Decapoda; family Portunidae; genus Scylla; species Scylla paramamosain. The sequence continues at coordinate 1,749,628 of NC_087165.1, forward strand.
ATGACACCCTACAAGCAATGTTTACTGATAACACCCATCTGGAGGAAGTTTGTGACTATGTATATGCAGTTCTGAAATTTTATAAAAATTACTCTTAAAAGATAGGGCAGACATCTGTTTAAGGTAAATACTGTTAATGTATTTTACTTATATTCTCTAAGCTCTGGTAATTTTTGCATTTAAATGTACGTGTCATGTTTTATTTCGGTGAATTTCTTTTTTGTATTTTCTATGTACTCAGTAGGAAAGTTCTTAAACTTAAGATAATTTGTTTAGATATTAATACCTAGTAAGCGGCTCTCTACATAATGTGACTTATCAATTCAATTTGGACGAAGTAGAGATCAGAATAATATGTATCTTATCAATTTGTAATGGTACTTTGTCAATAAACTACTACTACTACTACTACTACTACTGTGTGTGTGTGTGTGTGTGTGTGTGTGTGTGAAGGAAGCGAAGGATGCATCAGCGGGTTATGGTGGACGCGAAAAGAAAGATGTAGTTATAAAGAAATGGATAACACATGTAAAGAGACGAGAGTGGAAAATGGAAAGCAATCATGAAATGAGGCGAGAGAGAGAGAGAGAGAGAGAGAGAATTACACGTGACCTGAAGCAGTGTCACCGCCAACAGGCACTCAAGAGACACAGCATTAAAGCAGCGCCATTCCTTCCACAACTTTTATTTTCCTACGAGTATCGACCACAGCGTCCTCCCCTCACACACCCTCCCTGCCCCCCCTCACCCTCACCCTCACGCCATGATCTTTCCTCACTGACCTACCCAACTACCATCCTTAACTACCCTTCTCCACTCTCCTCACTGATCTCCTCTCCCTTCCTCTTTCTTCCTCTCCTCTTCCTTTCTGCCGCAATAATTAACTTTCCGAGATGTTGTTTAATGAATCTTGAAACTCGCATCCTCACAAAATGCCTCCAGGCTCTGCTCGGGACAAGCCTCCATTATTCACTTTTCACTTCATCATCACCACGTCAGCCCCATCACCTGGTGTCCGCCTCTCCTGCTTTCTTCACCAGCCAACACTCACCTGTCCACCCCCACTCTAACTCCGTCATCACAATACTCTCCTTCTTTTTTATCAGCTCACGGTCTCGTTTGCTTCCCTACACTCGTCAAGAGACAAGTTATCAGCGTCCACCTCGCCGCCTCACTCGCCGCACAGCTGCTGCACCGCCAACATGGCCAGCGCTTCTGACTTTGGAATGTTCGAGGTCTGTATTATTTATTTGACGACCCGTTCCCTGATAAACCTTGCCGTGTAGACTGTAGAGGACTGAAGCAATTGGACGCAAACTAGTAATGGTGATTTATTTTGCAAACTAGTAATGGTGATTTATTTTACAAACTAGTAATGGTGATTTATTTTGCAAACTAGTAATGGTGATTTATTTTTGCAAACTAGTAATGGTGATTTATTTTATTTTATTTATTTATTTACTTTTATTTTTTGAAAGGGCAGGTTATCAGTGGAAGGGAAAATGGTTAATTAATGATTATTGATACCTGACTAAGCATCCTAGCGATCAGTTGCTTCCCGGGGACTCGTTAAGGACTGCTGGTGAAGGGTCAGCCGCCGCGCCCACACGTGAACGTCACTGGCCCTGATCTGTCAGCTCGGCCTGGCGGGGGAGTGCCTTGGTCGATCTGCACTGCATGCCGGGACCCGCGCCTCGAAATTTCAGCAACGCATCCGTTATGTTGTGAATAACATGATTGCCGGAGAAGAATGGAGGGAGGCGCAGTGCTCACCCATCACGATGAAGTGACTGCTACTGTGGCCAGACGGTGAACACGATGCATGCACGAGATTCCTGAATGTGTCTATTAGAAGGGAGACGAGAAGAAAGGAGACATGAGAGAGAGAACGGAATGTCAACGAATGTGCCACGTCAGTAGAGATGCGGGGCGCTCCGATTCTCCCTTCCCCTGATGGCATTCACGATTCCCTCCAACACCACTCCGCTTGGTGAGGCGCGGCGTGGACTGGCCCCGGTGGCCCGCCCCGTCCTGAAGCGTCCTTGCTCTACACTTCTCACTCTTTCTTGTCTCTTTCCTTCGTTTTTTTCATGTTACGGTTATTCCAAGAAAAATTCTGATAACATTTGCAGCCCGTCCCCCTCCATCCCACCCAACCCCGCCAGCCCCGCCCCGCTCTGCCCCGCTCAGCCCCGCTCCACTCCCTCCCTCTCCCCGCCACCCCACGCTCCCACTCACTTCATTACGGTGCCCGGCGGGATTTTCTTCGTGAGTAGATTTAATCCACTTAATTTTATCGCTGCAAAGAATGATTTTCTTTCGCTTCACTTTTTAGGTTTTCTTGATTCCCGTCAGCTCAGAGGGTCCCTCTAATTATATCCCTCTTTAAAACGGCGTCAGAATTAATGTAACTTTTAATGAGAAGCCAAAACGACCTAATGATGTTTTAGTGCTGCTGTTGTTGGTGTTTGTTGTCGTTGTTGTTGTTGTTGTTGTTGTTGGTGGTGGTGGTGGTGGTAGTGGTGGTGGTGCTGGTTGTCTGTTTAGCCTTGCTCGCAACGATTGAGGATGTATCTGTTTGACAAAAACACACCCAGCCTGCCTCACGCTGCCCTCATCTGAACTCTGCCGGCTGCCTCACCACTTGCCTCACGCTGCTAGCTGCCTCACCACCTACCTCACGCTGCCGGCTGCCTCACCACCTGCCTCATGCTTCCTGCTGCCTCACCACCTGCCTCACGCTGCCTACAAGCAAGTAAGCCAGCCGCCGCCACCACTGCCCTCCACCGCGCCATGATTTACTAGCAGCCTCACACCTCTCTGCCTCCTTAGCTTACAAGGAAGCTTTAAACTTCTCAAACTTTAGCCGTTTTTCCTGCCCATTATGTCCGCCTGTCACCTTTTACAATGAAACTAGTTACAAAGGAAATAACTTTTTTTTCACCATAATTCCCAGGCGCTCCTCGGCAGCGAGGCGGGCCCAACAGCGCGTCCTTGAGTCGTCGTGCTGGAGGCGCAACGCATCCAATCAACACGGGAGTAACTCAGTCATAAATTCCGGTGAATGGTCGTCTCCCAGTCACACACGAAATTATGAAAGATGAGTTATGGCAGCGGTCTTGGCGCGAGGCCCCGCCAGGCGCTCCGCTGTGCCGCTGTGCCTCGCTGCTTCTCTGTCTCACAGCAGTGCACCCTCGGCTCGGTCAAGACAAAAGACCCGTGTTTAATTCCCGGGACAGAGAGGCGAAACTCCTTTCATCTCGAGGCAGTGTTTGCCCGGCGCAGACTTCACTACCGGTGGAGCGGGAATGAGCCTCACCCGCGCTTCTCTCCGGGGAAGAAAGGGTTCAGTGTCGTTAATAACGATGGCCCCGGTTCGTGCTGGGTGAATTTTTGTGATGTAAGCTGAATATTTTGATCATAATAACATTAGTTGTCTGTGTTGTCAGTGTTATCTGCTGGTGCTCTGACTAGATAAAATAATTAGTTAAAAGCAAAGAAATGTCAAAATTGAGATTCAATTCAAAAGACATTATTGCATTATTTCAAGCCATGAGTAAGCCATGAGGAAGCTTACGCGTCTTGTTTTGTACCACTGGCACGATGTCTGTGTGTAAACATTATTCAGTGAAGGAAGCGCGCGCCGTAACACCAGCCCTGTCTCTCCTGTGTCTGCTTCACTTTCTCTTTACTGTCATCAATCTTCATATAATTTATTCCCATCTCTGTATTGATGAACATATTCGATACGCTGAGGTGCAATGGCCAGCACAGCGCGGAGGATTAGGAAGATTGATGTGCGGCTGAAATTCTTCATGGACTCATTTTTTGTGGATTAAATATGCAAACTTGTATCGAGAGAGGCGATGCCTGACGCGCTTCTCATTTTCATGTAGGAGTGAATGATGGCTGAGGTGAGGCCTCGTCATACTGAACGCTTATGTAGTGATTTCATTAATAACTTTTCATGAAGGAAACGAGTGCTTCACCGCTGCGGCAGGAGAACAATTCCGCCCACTCCTCAATGAATATTGCTTTTTCAACCATCAAGGAATTGTCAGGAGGCACTGGAATTGGAAAAAAAAATATCGATGATGAACAAACTGATTGGTGTGACAGGAGGTGTACACGGCGTTACATGGTACAGAAGTGAAAAGAAGCGGCACTTTGTTGTGGTGTTGCTGCAAGAAGTCAAGGAGTGACAGCCTCGGGCAGCGAGGCTAGTGGTGAGAGTTTTCTCTCCTTGTGAAAACTTTTCCCATCAGGGAATACAAAGTTCGATGTCGTAATGCTGGACGAAATATTTCATTAGCGCCATAAGGACCGTCAATCCAAATTTATTGAAGCGTCAGCTGACGGAAGCTGACGCTGGTGTTCGCGAGATGAGAAAGTTTGTTTCTCTACACTTTACACGTCACACGTTTATGTGAAATGAAGGAGAAGACATTGCTCTTAGTGTATATTAGTAATGGCCTGAAACTTACTCCCAATAATAACAAATTAATGTCCCGCTCCAGCTGACTTTCAAGATAAGACTAATCGCCTTTCGGTGTTGCGTCACGAGGTCTATTCAGCCAGTGAGAATAAGCTGTCCTCACCGCACACTGTCTCTGACTTCCACACAGAACAGTGTGTGCCCGAGTGTAGCTTCAGTGCTTCACGGCAAGCAGTTTGTACGTTGTTGGTGGATCAAACACTATGAGGCCTCATTTACTCAGTGTGTCGCGGAGCAAATCATGTGTACAGTGTTGCAGGATGAAGCACTACAATGATACAAGTGCAGTGCTTAGGTTTGTGAAGGACGCGCCATCACGTGGGCAGCCATGATCCCCTCCACGCAGCTCCTCGATGCCACGCGCCGCAACAAGTAAGTGTGCTACACCTGATTGATTGTCGCCCACGTGAAGTAAAATACTCGTCACGATATGGTCAGTGAGGAGAATAACAAGTGACGTCAGGGAGGAATCACCACGGGCATACAATTAAGATAACCATTAATAAGACATATTCTCAGTAATGGCAAGCCGTCCGCAGCATGTCACATACGGCGTCACTGCGTTTATCATTCACAGTGTCCTCGCGTGCTGGCCATCATTTCACTAAGCGTAAAGTGACTCCGGAGCGTCCTTTTCTCCTGGATTTATGAAGCACCGGAATTCCGATGTTTCATAAATCCAGGAACTACCTTCTTAGGCTCTTAGGAAGTGTTCCGAGGCTCAATGTGTGAAAGAAGCCGTACTGTACACACAATTTGTGGACTTAAGATAGACCCTGGGAAGCACCTCTTAATTCTTAAGCGGATTTATGAGTTATCTATAGGAGGACGCTGTCTAAAACTTTTACAGACGTGCATACACTACAGTGAGTATTCCTCATCATCATGTCATTGCTCAACACCAAAATAAAAAAGGAATTATCTTAAACACTAAGGTGGTTTGTGGATGTGGCCGTTAGACTTACTATATTTCCGGCAATGCTTCAATGTTTCTCGTGTCTGTGTGTGTGTGTGTGTGTGTGTGTGTGTGTGTAATTAGTACTTTGTATGTGTCAAGATATTTGCAGTTTTGCTTTTGTGTGTATTTATTTATTTATTTATTTTATGAACATAAGAGAGCAAGATTGATGGCTAGGTAAGCAGGTAGAGAGAGAGAGAGAGAGAGAGAGAGAGAGAGAGAGAGAGAGAGAGAGAGAGAGAGAGAGAGAGAGAGAGAGAGAGAGACTGTTTTCCAGATTCCAGTGCCTTTAGAACACACACACACACACACACACACACACACACACATACACACACACACACCTGGTAAATGTTCCCTCTTAATCAACGTCAACAGTGTGTATGTGTGTTGCTTATCATTTTTTTTTCCTCCGCCTTTACCTCCACTTGTTCCTTTCTTTTTCTCCTTTAACATTTCTCCTACTCCTCCTCTTCCTTCTCCTCCACCACCACCACCACCACCACCACTGATGCCTCGCGCCTTATCACCTTTCATCTCTGCCGTCACGTTTTCTTTGCACGATGTATGTTGCATTACTTTTTAAAATTTAAGAGTTTTTTGTGCCATTGATTTATTCTTATCTATTTCATCGATGAAAATACCTTGGCGCGAAAATCCCTTAGTGTAACTCTCTCTCTCTCTCTCTCTCTCTCTCTCTCTCTCTCTCTCTCTCTCTCTCTCTCTCTCTCTCTCTCTCTCTCTCTCTCATCAGTGTATTTCAGTTCTCTTTTCATAGGATATTTTCGCGGAGTTTAAGAGTCCCTGCGTTGTTTTGTTTCCCCTTCTCCCCAAATCCCTGTGGCAGTCTCACTTTTCTCGCCTCTCACTCTGTCCTCTCCTTTCTGCCTCCCTCTTTTATCTCCTCTCGCAGTCCGTCCCTATTTCGCCTCTCCCTCCTGCCTCGCCACGCCTCTGCATTCCCCGAACTTGGAGTCGCTGTGGCAGAGGGCGCAGGACTCTCTCGGGCACCAACAGGCAAAGATTCAGTGCACGTCTTTTGTGGTGGTGGTGATGGTGGTGGTGGTGGTGGGACACGCGTTTTTCTCTTCCACTTTTGTAGCTTTGTGTGTGAATGAAGAACATATTTAGTAAAGAAAGGTGTTGTTGTTGTTGTTGTCGAGTTTGTTAATGATATTTCTACCGGTGTGTTTTGTTATTGTGTGATTCTTCATCTTTTCTATTGAGATATTTTCTCATATTGTGTATCTCTTTACCTTGTGAAGAAAAAGACGGCGGCGCTGAATTTAGTTCACTTTCTCACTGAACGAAATAATTTCCAGGAGAGAAAACGCCCAAGTGTTTGGAATATCAGTGGACTCTGACTGTCTCTGGTATTCTTTCAAGGCAGAATTGTGTCCACATTTAGGAGTGAGTTGCCACTTAAATGGTGGAGTCGTTTTGGAAACTCATCAGGGATAAACGTGTTCGGTGTAATTTCCTCATCCGGTTTAATCAACTCTGCGTAATTAGCTTGCAGATTGCTTCGTGCGCCATCCCTTCCTCGTTATATATAATATTAAAAAAATTTTTTTTATATATTCTTAATTCCTCTGTTAAATCCGATAGTTTCAAAGAGAACGCCTAGTGGGAAAGAGGCATAGGTCAGCACAACTTGCCTTCTCTATTTCCCTTGATGTTTTGCTCTTGACACGTGCAAGGAGCCTCTCACAGCAGCAGGGCACCTCAGTCTCATCCATGTATAATAATTATCAACACACGAGTATATCTAATGCGTCCCCTGGTGCGCGTGGACCGTTATATATATGCGTTCTGAGAGGAACTTTAGCGTATGTTGTGTGAATTCAGGCAGGTATCACCTCCCCGCTACCGCCATCACCACACCTCGCACCCTTGCATCAGCCTCGCCACTGCCCTGCCGCGCATTTGTGCTTCTCCTGTGTGTGTTTGGTATTTAGAATGCTTTCATTATTAGATGGTGAAATAGCTCCTGCTTTCTGATTAATTATGCGGACGAACGCCTCATAATAATAATAATAATTATAATAATAATAATAATAATAATAATAATAATAATAATAATAATAATAATAATAGTAGTAATAACAATGAAGATAGCATTGTTATTATTATTATTATTATTATTATTATTATTATTATTATTATTATTATTATTATTATTATTATTATTATTTGTTTTTCTTGTTCTTGTTAGTAGCAGTAGTTCAGTACTACTACTACTACTACTACTACTACTACTACTACTACTACTACTACTATCGCACTACCAGTGAAAAGTATATCCAGAAATGTCCTGTGAAGTTACTTACCTGAATTATTAACGTTTTTGTGCCACTTTTAAAAGGCTTACTAGGGAGAACAAAAGCTGCCTTCATTATTAACAAGACGAGACGCTGAGCTGCAAAGGGGCTTACGTTAACATTCTTTGATGTGACCGTGAGGCTTAGTACTGGTGGGATGGCCTGGTCGGAGGTGTGCTGGGCCGTCTAGTCTTGGCTGGGCTGGACTGTGCTGGTCTGGACTGAACTGAAGTACTGTGATTTGGGCTAAACATGCATCCACTGGTCTCGTCTTTACGGGGACTAACCTGGTGTCTGATTTAAGTTACTTTGGTTTGCTGTGGAGTGGGATAGGTTAGTCTGGTCTGGAGGGAGCTCGATTAGTGGTATTGTGGCCTAGTCTGGTCTGATAGGCTACATTACAAAAATGGGAACGGAATATTTTGCGTAGGGGAGAGAAATGGCCCCTCATGGAATCGGGAAGGACGCCATCGATCCTCCACGCCGCGTGTGCATGCTGGGGGTGATTTTTAACCCGCCGCCACCGAAGCACCACAGCGGCCATCCTTCAATGCCTCAAAGTGCGCCGCTGGATTCCACTTATGTGAGAGCCGCGCGGCATTAGTGCGCCGCGCCAGTAACACCCTCCCTGCCTCGTCACTATCACGATGAACGAAGCTTCGCACACTTCCCGTGACTGTCTGCGTTCCTCATAAATACACCAGCGTGACCAGACTAAGTGCTGCGCATCGACGGCAACTCACGAGGGCCTTGCCACTGCTTAGAGTTTAATGACCTCCTTTTGCAACGTCAATAGAAAAAAGCTACACATCAGTTCGCTCTATCTTCTGTTTCCCTGACACACTTTTAGCATGTGGAGAATTGATTGGAAGACTGTTCCTTACACGTGTCAGAGAAGTGTGGCGGTGGAAGGTTTAAGGCACAGAGAAAGCTGGGTCTTGTCATCTTTAAGTCAATGAGTGAGCTGGGGCGCCGCTCTGGAGGGAACTCGTGTGTGTGTCTGTGATGTGTGTGTGTGAGGCAGCAGCAACAGTAGTAGATTTGGCTCGTTTCGTGAGAAAAAAAAAATAAATAAAAGACGAAAGAAGAGTGACTTGTTCTATCCTGACGTGGGTTATTGCTTTCACTTTCTTCTGAATTATGTTTTGAAATCGTGAATGCAAATGTGTGTGTGTGTGTGTGTGTGTGTGTGTGTGTGTGTGTTTGTGTGTGGATAGGTATTACATAGACTGTCACGTTTTGTGAATCACGTGGGAAGCGTGGGAAGCGACGGAAACAAAAAAATATAACCTCACTCAGAAAAAAAAAAAAAAAACTATTATAAACACAGAGAAAGGAGCGTTGATGGAGCGTGCGGGAAGGAAAGATTGAAATGAAAACAAAGAAGAAAAAAGAATTCAGGCAGTGATGGATAAACGAAAGGAGAGTGACGCCTGGCTTGGGAAGTTCGAGGTCATGGTGAGTATAAACACGAACCCAACACGAAGACAAACACACGAAAAAAGAAGACGACACCCCTGCTCGGTGCGGAATGCTGTGGTTCTGGAGCATCGCAGCACAGATCGTGGCGGCGCGTGTGTGTCAAAACTTAGCAAGTACACAAAATTATTCTTACTCTCATGAACGCTTAATTCAAGAAAAATATAGTGATTCTATCAGTTTCGGAATAGCTGGCAAGCCTGGCTGTCTGAAACATCACGAAGGCGTGTTGCGCATCACATCGGGACTCGAATCTTTGAGTCGTTGATCACAAATATCAGATACAAAGTGGACGTCAGCCAACCTCCGGCATTCCATAGCCATTCATCATAGAGAATTCGCAAGACACGCGTATTGGTATTGTTACTTTGCATCTTGAGGGACTCAAATGCAGAAATTTCGAGACGCTCAGGTGTACCGAAACCCTGCAGGGCTACCAGTGCATCTCTCTTAAACAATATGTCCAGTATTTTTTCGTTCGTTGAGTCAAAATGACACGGGTAGTTTTAGTAAGAATATTTTTCTGTATGACTGTACGTCTGGAAAATATATATATATATATATATATATATATATATATATATATATATATATATATATATATATATATATATATATATATATATATATATATATATATATATATATATATATATATATATATATATATATACATAATTAAGGCGTGGAGATGGAAGAAAAATATACATAATTAAGGCGTGGAAATGTAAGAGGACGGGAAAGATAGATGAGGGAAAAAGGCAGAGCTATCCTGTAATGAGTATTAATCTAAGGTCTGAGTAGAGAGAGAGAGAGAGAGAGAGAGAGAGAGAGAGAGAGAGAGAGAGAGAGAGAGAGAGAGAGAGAGAGAGAATGTTCTTTCCTTCCTTCCTCCATGCCAGTGGAGTGTTGAGTGTTGTGTAGTTCATGAGGGAGCTGGACAGGACAACAGCGGCAGGGAAGGGGGCGCGGCAGGGAGGGAAGGGGGGGACGGACGGCAGGGGAGGGTCTTGAGACATCGCAGGCAAATTTTTTTTTTTTTTTTTTTTTTTTTTATGTAGGAAGGATACTGGCCAAGGGCAACAAAAATCTAATAAAAAAAATGCCCACTGAAATGCCAGTCCCTAAAAGGGTCAAAGCAGTGGTCAAAAATTGGTGGATAAGTGTCTTGAAACCTCCCTCTTGAAGGAATTCAAGTCATAGGAAGGTGGAAATACAGAAGCAGGCAAGGAGTTCCAGAGTTTACCAGAGAAAGGGATGAATGATTGAGAATACTGGTTAACTCTTGCGTTAGAGAGGTGGACAGAATAGGAGTGAGAGAAAGAACAAAGTCTTGTGCAGCGAGGCCGCGGAAGGAGTGGAGGCATGCAGTTAGCAAGATCAGAAGAGCAGTTAGCATGAAAATAGCGGTAGAAGACAGCAAGAGATGCAACATTGCGGCGGTGAGAGAGAGGCTGAAGACAGTCAGTTAGAGGAGAGGAGTTGATGAGACGAAAAGCTTTTGATTCCACCCTGTCTAGAACAGCAGTATGAGTGGAACCCCCCCAGACATGTGAAGCATACTCCATACATGGACGGATAAGGCCCTTGTACAGAGTTAGCAGCTGGGGGGGTGAGAAAAACTGGCGGAGACGTCTCAGAACACCTAACTTCATAGAAGCCGTTTTAGCTAGAGATGAGATGTGAAGTTTCCAGTTCAGATTATAAGTAAAGGACAGACCGAGGATGTTCAGTGTAGAAGAGGGGGACAGTTGAGTGTCATTGAAGAAGAGGGGATAGTTGTCTGGAAGATTGTGTCGAGTTGATAGATGGAGGAATTGAGTTTTTGAGGCATTGAACAATACCAAGTTTGCTCTGCCCCAATCAGAAATTTTAGAAAGATCAGAAGTCAGGCGTTCTGTGGCTTCCCTGCGTGATATGTTTACCTCCTGAAGGGTTGGACGTCTATGAAAAGACGTGGAAAAGTGCAGGGTGGTATCATCAGCATAGGAGTGGATAGGACAAGAAGTTTGGTTTAGAAGATCATTAATGAATAATAAGAAGAGAGTGGGTGACAGGACAGAACCCTGAGGAACACCACAGTTAATAGATTTAGGAGAAGAACAATGACCGTCTACCACAGCAGCAATAGAACGGTCAGAAAGGAAACTTGAGATGAAGTTACAGAGAGAAGGATAGAAACCGTAGGAGGGTAGTTTGGAAATCAAAGCTTTGTGCCAGACTCTATCAAAGGCTTTTGATATGTCCAAGGCAACAGCAAAAGTTTCACCAAAGTCTCTAAAAGAGGATGACCAAGACTCAGTAAGGAAAGCCAGAAGATCACCAGTAGAGCGTCCTTGACGGAACCCATACTGGCGATCAGATAGAAGGTTGTGAAGTGATAGATGTTTAAGAATCTTCCTGTTGAGGATAGATTCAAAAACTTTAGATAAGCAGGAAATTAAAGCAATAGGACGGTAGTTTGAGGGATTAGAGCGGTCACCCTTTTTAGGAACAGGTTGAATGTAGGCAAACTTCCAGCAAGAAGGAAAGGTAGATGTTGACAGACAGAGCTGAAAGAGTTTGACTAGGCAAGGTGCAAGCACGGAGGCACAGTTTCGGAGAACAATAGGAGGGACCCCATCAGGTCCATAAGCCTTCTGAGGGTTTAGGCCAGCGAGGGCATGGAAAACATCATTACGAAGAATTTTAATACGAGGCATGAAGTAGTCAGAGGGTGGAGGAGAGGGAGGAACAAGCCCAGAATCATCCAAGGTAGAGTTTTTAGCAAAGGTTTGAGCAAAGAGTTCAGCTTTAGAAATAGATGTGATAGCAGTGGTGCCATCTGGTTGAAGTAGAGGAGGGAAAGAAGAAGAAGCAAAGTTATTGGAGATATTTTTGGCTAGATGCCAGAAATCACGAGGGGAGTTAGATCTTGAAAGGTTTTGACATTTTCTGTTAATGAAGGAGTTTTTGGCTAGTTGGAGAACAGACTTGGCATGGTTCCGGGCAGAAATATAAAGTGCATGAGATTCTGGTGAAGGAAGGCTTAAGTACCTTTTGTGGGCCACCTCTCTATCATGTACTCGTATAGCACGAGAACAAGCTGTGTTAAACCAAGGTTTAGAAGGTTTAGGACGAGAAAAAGAGTGAGGAATGTACGCCTCCATGCCAGACACTATCACCTCTGTTATGCGCTCAGCACACAAAGACGGGTCTCTGACACGGAAGCAGTAGTCATTCCAAGGAAAATCAGCAAAATACCGCCTCAGGTCCCCCCAACTAGCAGAGGCAAAACGCCAGAGGCACCTTCGCTTAGGGGGATCCTGAGGAGGGATTGGAGTGATAGGACAAGATAAAGATATGAGATTGTGATCGGAGGAGCCCAACGGAGAAGAAAGGGTGACAGCATAAGCAGAAGGATTAGAGGTCAGGAAAAGGTCAAGAATGTTGGGCGTATCTCCAAGACGGTCAGGAATACGAGTAGGGTGTTGCACCAATTGCTCTAGGTCATGGAGGATAGCAAAGTTGTAGGCTAGTTCACCAGGATGGTCAGTGAAGGGAGAGGAAAGCCAAAGCTGGTGGTGAACATTGAAGTCTCCAAGAATGGAGATCTCTGCAAAAGGGAAGAGGGTCAGAATGTGCTCCACTTTGGAAGTTAAGTAGTCAAAGAATTTCTTATAGTCAGAGGAGTTAGGAGAGAGGTATACAGCACAGATAAATTTAGTATGAGAATGACTCTGTAGTCGAAGCCAGATGGTGGAAAACTCGGAAGATTCAAGAGCGTGGGCACGAGAGCAGGTTAAGTCATTGCGCACATAAACGCAGCATCCAGCTTTGGATCGAAAATGAGGATAGAGAAAGTAGGAGGGAACAGAAAAGGGGCTATTGTCAGTTGCCTCAGACACCTGCTACCCGCGCCTTGATCAGCACCATTATTCTGCCATCTTGTCTTGCCAGTTAATCTTGAGGCGTCTTTCATCACTGAGGGACGCGCCGCCCTTACCGAGCTGATGGGGTGATGGGTAGGGAGGTGATGGGATGATGGGAGGACGGGGGTTGGGTGGTGGGTGATAGACAGACAGGTGATGGGGTGCAGGGTGATGGGTTACAACATGCAGCCGTCGCTATCGTTCATATTCTTTATAACTTTTATTTTCTATTTTTTTCTTGTCTTCTTTCTTGTGACTCTCCCTATTTATCTCACCTGTACACCTTATCTCACCTGTACAAATCATCTACCGTACCTTACTTGATTGATTAACCTTATTATCGTCTCCTCCATCTTTACTTCTCTGTATTCGTGTCGCGTCGTGTATCTACTCATGTATTTGCTTATAGTTATGTTTCTTGCTGTATCTGTACCATGATTAATTTTATCACGTGGGCCTTAAGACACGGTTTTTTGAGTTGGTTCAGAGACAGCACTTCACCAACATCAGCGAGCGAAGCATCTCCTGAATTACTCGTGTGAATGATTCCCGGGTTCCCTCTGAGTCAGGTAAGTGGTGGCAGAAAATACGTGGAGTGACCCAGAGCTTCGCTGAGAGAAGAGGCGTGTCCACATTAACACTTGTCAGCGCTAAGAGTTTTTGGTGGAGCAATCATTTCATAACGAGAGAGAGAGAGAGAGAGAGAGAGAGAGAGAGAGAGAGAGAGAGAGAGAGAGAGAGAGAGAGAGAGAGAGAGAGAGAGAGACTCACCTTAACAAGTGGTCTGTATCGCGCCTGAAAGTCAAGTGAAAAGTGGAGGCGGCAGGTGCGAGGTAGACACAGAAACAACAGCTTTTCATTGCTGTGGATTAGGGAAGACATGCCTTGCGTCTCCAGCCTCGCCTGCCTCGTTAACTAATGACCCGCTTCTCCTAATACTTCACCTGCAAAACTTTCCTGTCAGCACACACACACACACACACACACACACACACACACACACACACACACACACTTAATAGTCAGACAGCGGCTGCTCTGCGGTGCGAGTAATGGAGTCTGAACTCGCATCCCCTGGGATTTCACAGCACATCGCGCTCCAAGCCAACCCGTCTGGTTTATCGTGCCGAAATTCGCCTTCTCCCGATCCTTTGCTACCGCCGTCTTGTTCCGTTCATCATTTTGTGGCCGCTGTCGACTCGGCGTTTTCCTGTAAACCATCTCCCTCTCCTTACCATCACAAAGCTACCCTGCCCGGTCTCCGCCACCCCGTCCTGCGTTCCTTTACACTCTCAATTTCTCGAGGCAGTGTGAGGAAACTTAGTTAACTGTCTCAGGAAACGTGCTTCACTACATACCCGTCTGTTGCTTTTCCATTTGTTTTAAAGATTTTTTTTCTCTTGTTTTTCCCTCACAGCCGAATATTGAAGAGTGATTCTCCAGTTGATAATCTTGTTAATCTATCACGAGAATCATAAAAAAATAAAAGATAAAAAATCCTCTTAACTTCATGTAGAGCCTATTGAAAGCCTATTGAAAGTAGTGGAGTTTCTGGCAGAAATGTCTCATAATTCTGGTTTTAGTATGTTACCAAAGGTTTGAGGTGCCGTGTCCTGTCCTTTTTCGCAAATAAAATCTTAACAGAGCATCGGATGAGGAAGCTGTTTTGGCATTGAATGTTTGATACCCCGAGCTAACTGGCAAAAATATGATTTGGTCTCGTATCTTCATAATAGAGGCAATGTAAACTTTGCTAAAATTTACGAGTACAGGCACTGGCAGCGAGACTATTATGTCGTCATGATGGATACCCCGCCCGCTCATCCTTTCGTGGCGTCGATGTGAGGTTTAAGTAGGACCTGAGAGCAATCACCCATCCAACCAGCATTTCTGTCGTTTTGCCTCACACACACACACACACACACACACACACAGTATCCCTGGCGCCCAGTCCTCCCGAGCCTCGCACAGTTAAGCCGAAGGTAACAATTTTCCGTCTCTCCCTGTCAGTATTTAGCATAATTTCTAGGGTTTTCCAGGTGTTTCCAGGTGTTTTCCTAGACTCCTATGCGGAGTAGGAGGTTGTGGAGGGGAGATTTGGAGTATGAGGGGTATGGAAGAGGAGGAGGAGGTACGGAAAGGAAAAGACGAGAAAAAAAACAACTTTTCGGCAACATATTATTATTTTCCTTTTATTGATGAAGTTGTAATTGTTTTGATATTTAATTTATTAATAGAAAAACATACTAAATTGTAAAATATAATAAGATCTTTTCTAGCTGTGCTTTTGTTTGTCGATAAAATAACAATTTCGTCACTTTATTTAATTTCACTTTTTCTTACCGGCACGCGTAGGTTTGCATTGGTATTTAATTTAAGACTTAAAAAAAATATAAGAAACACGTACCAAGTAATAATATTCAATAAAATCTAGTCTAGCAGTTCGAATTTTCAAATTTAGAGTAAGTTCGGTAAGGGATATGAAAAATTATTCTCTTTATACGATCAGGAATTAGTGTTTTCTTTATTTATCTGGCAAGTAAATTTTTATTTTTCTATTTAGAATCTGTTATATAATCTAGTCTGGCTGTGTTTCCTTTCTCGATATTATTGTGTTTGTGTGGTACCGTTCGTAAAAGTTAGATTGTTTTTTGGAGTTTTCGTTATTATTACTGAGTTTGGTAATGTTTTTATATTCTGGGTATTTGTTAAAGTAAAGGATAAATCAGAAAATGTAGTGCATTCCTGTCTGGGCGTCTTCTTTCTTTTCGCGATTTTCAAAATGAATTACGTTACGTAAATATAAGCGCCGAGACGGCCATTTTTCCTGACTCCCTCTCTGTCTGTACATCAATATTCAGCTAAACTCCCGAGTGTTTTCAGACTTGAAGTGAAGAAAAAAGAGAATTGACGATGGAAATAGATAAACAACCCCAAAAATGCCCCAAATAAGGCATTGAGTAGTGCCCCGTTCAGAGCGCCCACTCCGAAAACGCGACGTCATCAGACCTTCCCCCTTGGCCGCCACTCTGTATGTGTGATTCACACACACAGTGTGTGTGATCACATACACTGCTTGTCACCCAGCAAGCCTTTTCCCTACGGAAAGAGCTCAGACTGATCTTCGGGTAGGACTGTGTGTGTGTGTGTGTGTGTGTGTATTGCGCTACGTAAATATAAGGGCTGAGAGGCAGATTTTTCCCTGCCTCCCTCCCTGTCTGTACATCAATATTTTAGCTGAACTTTCTGGTGTTTTTAGATTCAGACGTGAAGGAAAGCCAGAGTTAACCATGAAAATAGATAAATAACCCCAAAATGTCTCAAATAAGTTGAAGGATTGCAGGCCCGTTCAAAGCCCCCACCATGAAAACCCTCCTTCCTCCTCCAGTTCCCTCCCCAGCCTGCTCCTCCCTGCCCCCTCCCAACCCCGTGCTTGTGTCACTGCCCACCACCTTACCTCTCCTTCCTCTGCCCTGTGTGTGTGTGTGTGTGTGTGTGTGTTTGTGTGTGTGTAATGGGATATTGTACTTAACGGTACTAACATTTCTCTCTCTCTCTCTCTCTCTCTCTCTCTCTCTCTCTCTCTCTCTCTCTCTCTCTCTCTCTCTCTCTCACCTCCTCCTCCTCCAGTCCTTCTTCTAACACATCCGTGACAAAATTTCTTAGCTTTTTCCGTACCTATTGGTGGAACTCCTCCAATTTCCTCCACCACTTCACTTTCCTCCATCTGCCCCAGACCTTCCTTCATCCCCCACCCGTCTCACCTCTGCCAGGGGGAGGGAAAGGTGGCATTGATAAGGAGAAAAGTGAGGAAAAGTAGAAGGGAGTGAGAATATGACTTGGAGGAAGGATTAGAGAGATAGACTGGCTGTGTGTGTGTGTGTGTGTGTGTGTGTGTGTGTCTTATGAGTATGATAGTGTGGTGCTAATAGTAATAGTGGTATTGGTAGTAGTGGTGGTGGTAGTGATCAAGTGTATGGAGAGAGAGAGAGAGAGAGAGAGAGAGAGAGAGAGAGAGAGAGAGAGAGAGAGAGAGAGAGAGAGAGAGAGAGAGAGAGTCATTCAGCATATGAAAACTAGCAAATTACTGACGAGTGATTTGCTAGTTATGTCATTTGAAGGAAGACGCGTCACCTTGTTTTCCGCCGCACACCACTCGAGGGTCGCGTGGCGCTGCCTGGTGCTGAGAAGAGTTTATCGTGCAACAGATGTGAGCACATTCATGAACCTCGTGATGTCTTTTGTCGCGCTGTGATGTAAATCCGGAACATGTTTGCTCGGTGGTCACAAAGGAGGGAAAACAGGTTGACCTTTGTGTTCTGTGGTGGTGTTTTCCCCACGGATCGCTGCAGCCACACGTGCCCTCAGTCACCGTGAGTGCCGGATGTGTGCAGCAAGCAGGCGGGGGTGTGCGGCAGCCTGGTCACCAATTGTCCCACGTTATGCTGCCAGTGCGATGTTCCTTCGTGAACGTTTTAAGGCAGCGGGGCGTAACAAAAAGAAGGTTTGTGCAGTCCAAACATATCACTCACAAAACGTAAACATGAGGTGTCCCTCCCCTCGGGTGGGCGTGGGGTGGGCCTTCCAATTCCCGGGGTGCGTGGGGCGGGCCTCTCCATTCCGGGGGGCGTGGGTGTGGGGTGGGCCTTCCTGCATCGTCACGGGAAATATGCAAAGCAGGTCTTGTGGTATTCATAGCTGGATATCAGGCCGGGTGCGTGCACGTCCCTGCCGGGCTGCCCGTGGGGGAGGAGGGGAAGGAGGAGGAGGAGGAGCTAGGAGGAGTAAGAGGCAGGAGAAGGAGTTTGCATCGAATATGACAGTGTCTCTTCTTAAGTTAAAATAAGAGCATGAAGCTTCCATTGCAAGAGATAATGAAGGCAGGGCGTGGCAGGAATGGCGGGAGAGGATGGCGGAGGCTTCTTCCTATGCGCGCGGAGCTGTAAAATAGAGAACCTGAATATGAAGATGGGAGACATAGTTAAATTCTGATGAACCTTGTACGGCGAAGTGTTCGATGATGCGTGTTATGTGCTCAAGACTTGAAAGGTTCGTGGAGGCGTGGCGTGGCGTGGTTAGTGCAACAAGGGTTCGTGGCAGCTGGCGTGTTGAGGTCAGTGGTGGTGATTATTAGTGTAAAGCATGCCGGCGGGAAGGGGAGAAAGTAATGAGCTGTGGTGTGTATAATGGCACAGAAGGCGGCAGGGAGGTGGAACAAGACACTCAGGTGGTGCCATCTGTAAGCAACACAAACCCACCTGCTGTATTGTTTGCTACCTCCAGTGTCATGAAGAAACGTGTTCTGTTTGTATAGGACTCGAGAACGTGTGCTAGAGAATGTCAACAGAATGGATGTTGGTATATGCGTAATTATTCTTATACGTAAGCAAGATTGGTCATGGACAACAAAATATTATATGGAAAAAGGGAAAAAATAATCACGAACGTGTGTTACAAATAAACTATCCAAGTGGTGGTATAAAAGGAAAGTCAACCCTCGTAATTTTCTCTTTAGTGTATCAAACAACGTATCTGTTTCAGTAATTAATGTTCCTGGTGTCGGGGCGTGTCATATTGCTCGCGCCAAAGGAGCGTAACATATCAGTAAACATAACGAAATGTGGATCAAGGTAAGATTGCAATCAGTGTCCAGTTTTGCGACAAGTGTGAACTGTGCGAGGCGAGGCGAGGCGAGGCGAGGACGCACTCTGCCACGCGCACGCCCTCGCCGCCAAGAGAGTGACAAGTGGTCATGGAGTATTTCTTGTCTCTTTATTGGGACGCGAGGCCGCGGCGGCATAACTCTTCAAGGCCTCCACAGTTTACAGCAGCGTGTTTCGACAACTTAGGGAGAGTTTAGAACGCCGAAGCCGCCCCGTAAAGTTTTGAAAAAGGCACTACAGATCGTTTGGAAGCGAACTATGAACGACGAGGCTTCCGCCGCCCACACGCCGTCTCTCTCTCTCTCTCTTTCTCTCTCTCTCTCTCTCTCTCTCTCTCTCTCTGCATTGGAGAAAGTGGATAATGACAGCGTGTGCCGAGTAATGATACGGAAGTCAGAGTGAGCAAGACTAGATGTCAGGGTTACGGCGTGCGTTATCGATCACTTTCTCGCTAATCGTGGACTTCTTTCGCCTCTCATCCTGCTCCTCCTCTCCCTCCCCCTTCCCCTCCTCCTTTTCCTCTTCCTTTTTTTTTCATGTCAAACAGGGAGCGTGCCATGTCAGCTCACCGAAATTAGAATTGTGTCACTCTTAAGGAGGACCCCTGAGCCTCTTACCTCCCTTCCTCCCTCCCTGCCTCCTTGTCGAAGTCTCGCTCACAATCCTAAACTTCTTTGTAGTTTATTTGTGTCCCAAGTTACAGAGGGACGGAGGAAGGATGGGAGGGCGGGAGGGAAGGAGCCAGGCAGGAACGGTGAAGTTGGCTCACTGATTTTCTTTTCTTGAGGTTTGGTTATTGTAAAGAAGGAAAGTCAATTTTGGAGTGTTTGAGGGATAATTCGACGTGACCCAAACCTGTACAGATAGTAAAGGTCATGGAACAGCAGAGAAAAAAAAAATATGAATAAAGCACGTGAGGAGTCTGAGCAAATCTGAATGAAGGCTCTTCCTTCGTTAACAAGATGCGCAGGTGGAAGATTTCAAGAGATCAAAGACGAAATTAAGCTTAATGAAACGAGGCATCGCACTGACCAACTTTGATATTCTAATAAGCCAAGGGAAACGCGAGGAACAAGAACTTGAGCTCCCGAGGGTCTGTTAGGTTCCTGTCACACAACCCAACCATATACTGCCTAGTTCCTCAACCTCCTATTATTTGTGTCCATTCTTGAGTGTTACTTTGTTTATCAGTCAGTTCAGTATCCACCATTGCCATCGGGGCGTCAAGTATGTCTAGCCGCAACACGAGTATGTCAGGATTGCTCTCGAGGGTCCTGTTACTTCTCCCGTGTTCAGGAGCCGTACATACACACTCGTCTCGGCGTTCAGCCACTCGCCTTTAACTGCCGTGGAAACGTAACGGGCCGGGTGAGGGTTAGGTCACCTTGGCGCCCCGGCCCATCCTGAACGAGCGAGGTAGCCTGGAGGAGGAAGGGACGAGTGTGTGTTGCAAGACGTGGCAGACAGGGACAGGCAGCCACTCCACGCTGAGCACACTGAACACATTGAACACACGCCTCAGCAGAACATGAACAGCAGCTTGCGTGACTCAGCACACGGCGAGTCTTGATGAAGGAGAATGCTGGCGTCCCCCTCACTACCGGGAGACGAGCAGTTTGGTTCGGAAATTGCTTGTTATTCACTAAGTCATCGTTCCCTGCTATGCGCTATGCTTCTCTTTCCCGCTGTCTCGCGCGTCCTAGTGGCGCCAATTTGTTCATCTCGACGCAGGATGAACTTTAAACTAATTTCCTCCGCGCTAACAGTCATAGGAATTACTGGAGCAAAGGTTCGTCTGCAGCACAACATATTGAAGTCCTGCGAGGCATCTGGATAAAATAGACTTTCTCCTGTTTTGTAATAAGAATAAAGACTTGGATTTGACGATAAGAGCGCATTCCTTCCTTGCTGACGGATTCAAAACCTTACCGTGAATAAGACATGGGTAAGGACAAGTGAGCGCGACTTTCCTGACAGACTCAGAAGAGCACACGTGTGGACGCCTTCCTCTGGTGACGTGCTGCTGCGGTGTTTGTTATCAGCCTCCACCAGCTCGCTCAATATCATTTGGTTGTGGCGGCCAGTCCCCATCTGGGACACAGACAGTGAGCTGGTCTCCATCTTGCGTCTCTCATCCAGTGTTGCGTCTTGGCGAGTGCCGTGGGCTGGTCTCCTGGGCCTGAGCGTGGCTGTCGTCTGGCAACTGACCAAGTGGCGGCGGATTTGCTGGTGGCGCTGTGCAGGTAAGGATGGCAGGGGAGGAGGAAGGTATGAAGGGGGGCATAGATGACACCCGGGTGGTGCAAGGAGGGGGCGCTGGACACGGGTGTGGCCCGTCATCGGGTGGTGGTGTGGCTGGTCCGTGGGTCCCCTGGCCAAGTTGAAGAACAGCTCGGACACGCTCATGTCCAGCGGGGCGGTGTTGGATAGGTAGAGGGAGGCGCGGCGCAGGCCGGTGACGATGCCTGGGCGGCCAGGGTTAGATGCTCCCTCATTGTAGCAGCGCGTCCAGCAGCAGTACAACACTGCCAGAACCACTAGTGCTACCCCGAGGCCCACAGCAACGATCAGCCTCTGTTGGGAAGATACAAAGAATTGCAGAGGATAGCAAACATCAACTGACCTTTAGTTCTTTCCTAGACTGTTTCATAACATTACACAACTAAATGTAGAAAGAGATACTGTATGGTAGCATAGTGGGAGGCTCCTCTCACCCAACAACTCAGAAAATAATATACACCAGATAAGATTCTCTCTCTCTCTCTCTCTCTCTCTCTCTCTCTCTCTCTCTCTCTCTCTCTCTCTCTCTCTCTCTAAACTTGGTACTCGGGTTGTTAGCTTTACCCGTCTGCGCAGTTGCCACCTTAACTCCGGAGTGACCTGGCCTGACCTAGGCCAGCAGAGTGCGGCCTAGGGAATTCACGTGTCAAGTACACTGTGCGCCACATACGACCTTTACGCGTTGCCAAGTGTAAGGAAGATATGCACACTCCAGACACTCCAGATGGACCTCGTGGAGTGGATTTCTCTCCTCCTCCTCCTCCTCCTCCTCCTCCTCCTCCTCCTCCTCCTTTTATTCCGTGTGGTTATAGTTTTGGGGTGTATTTAAATTTTTATATTACGTTGTGTGTGTGTGTGTGTGTGTGTGTGTGTGTGTGTGTGTGTTCATCTTATTGCCCGGAAAGTACTGAATAGGAAAAAAAAAAAATATCAGTAATCAAGCTCCAACTTCGCACTTTTAGGAGCCCAGGAAAGAAAAGAAAGGAATATAATCGACAAAATTCCCCGCACTTTTCCTTTGCAGCGAGAAACACAAACACTTCAAGTCAGTGTTTATGTTACTGCTGCCTGCACCAATTCTCATGCTGAAAAAAGAGAGAGAGAGAGAGAGAGAGAGAGAGAGAGAGAGAGAGAGAGAGAGAGAGAGAGAGAGAGAGAGAGAGAGAGAGAGAGAGAGGAAAAAAAAGAAGCAAAAGAGAAAAGCACGAGTCTGGTCAATTAATCCCCAGAATATATTTAAAACCCCAGAAGCGAACATCACTATGAATAGAAACAAAACAAAAATATGAAACTATACAAACTGATGCATTAATGAACAAATTATTATTCAAGGCACAGGATGGGCTGGAAGAGGAGGCGTAGGAGGCTGAGAGGAAGGGAAGGGAGCCGGAAGGGAGCTGGAATGGAAAGGACCTGGAGGACGGAGTTGATAATAAGGGAGGGAAGAAAAAAAAAAAAAGTGCATATAAAACCGCTCTTTGTGATTGGGCGTAATTACAGAGCACAAAGCCGCAGGACATTGCGTTTTACACCGGTCTTCATCCTTACATACAGGTAAGGATGAAGACCTCCACAAACGGCGCCGGCATTAATTGTGACGCACCTGAGCTTCATCGCATCGCACTGTGCTCTCTCCCTTAACGGCGCGTGCTGCGGGGCTGCTATGGGGCGGGGAGCGGCGGTGAGGCGCGGTACTGGGTTAATGGGTTGGTGTGTGGCCGTTTTGTGGATGCTTCTCCTGATGGTGGTGGGTTGCCACGTGAATATGAGAGCTGAATAAAAGGGTGGCCCAGGAGGGAGGGTAGCGAGTAGATGAGAGGGGTGAAAAAAAGTTAAAGGTAAAAGGAGGGGGATGTTCTTGATGGCAGTGGGATTGGGGGAGAAATGTACTGGTGAGGGTAATGTAAGGCAAGCTTAATAGGCCAGGAAGCTCAAGGGAGTAAGTAGTAGGGAGGATGGCCACGGGAGCCCCCATGTTAGGACAGTGAGTGAGGGAGAAAGGGAGAGAGGAGGAACAGGGAGAGAAAAAACGTGAACATCTTTTTTTCCTATAAAGTTAAGAGTAGTGTTTTATTTTGTATTAAACTCCTACGTGACTGACATAAGCAAACAGACTCCCAGTTCTCCTCTCATCCTGATATGATAATTAACAGTAAAAAAAAAAAAAAAACGTTTAACTCGTAATTTGTTTGTTTGGGGAAACTGTAAGCTCCTTGTAGATTTAAGGAAATCGTACGCGTATTAGAATTGCTGCTTCAATTCTTCACAAGGCTTGAAATGAGATCTGCTTTTTTCTCTTTCATTGTGCACTTCTTGAACAATGTACTTCTGTTTGAATGGCGGCTGCTCCATCTCGTCTAAAACTCATAGATCGTTCTTTTGAAGCTTTACTGCATAAGCTTAATTTTCATCTTCATCAGCGGCTAATGGTGGGTACACTAGCAAGGTTGCCAATAATAACGAACACCCTCATCACAGCGCATTACCGGTTCACCTCGACTTGCTTCGCCGAACACGTTATAATTTATGAATCAGACGCTTTTATTCTTCAGTTAGACAATTACTTCCTGTGCTTATCTCCAATGCAAGTAAAGCGTGCGAGGGACTTCCTCATGAGTTTTTTTTTTTTTCCGAAGTTTCCATCGATAAATTTAAGGCAAATTTTATCCGCTTTTTATTACCTGTCTTCTTTATTTTCTTTGTGTTTCCTTATTTTATTCTATTTTTATACTTTGGTTGATTTTCCATATCCATGTTTCCTTTTCGAGGACACTGCTGGAGTCTATACCAATAATAATAATAGTAATAATAATAATAATAATAATAGCAATAATAATAATAATAATAATAATAATAATAATAATAATAATAATAATAACAACAACATTGATAATAGTATTAATAAGAATAATAAGAAAGTTTTTATAAAGAGGATAAAACGAAGAATATAAAAATGATGTACACAAACTGTTATCCTTCACGTGTGTGTGTGTGTGTGTGTGTGTGTGTGTGTGTGTGTGTGTGTGTGCGAGCTTAAGCATATTTTAATACTCTCAGCCATGCACACGCAGCATATTTTCACGGCTGGCAGGAGACACCCGCACATTCAGTATTCCTGGAAGCCGCTCAGGTGATTTCCACTATGAAATTTACTCCCATTACCTCCCTCGCCTCGCCTCGCCTCGCGTTGCCCCGTACTCTCCCAGGGAACTCGCGGCGGTGTTGCTTCACTGTGTTCCTTCCTTCTTGCTACCGCCGTGACCACCGTCCTGATCATATCACCGGTGGCCCCTTCCCACCACTCTTCTTCCATTTCGAGGCTACCATCAGACACACACTCTCTCTCTCTCTCTCTCTCTCTCTCTCTCTCTCTCTCTCTGCATCCAACAAGCCCTCTGTCTCACTCCACCTTTTCTCTCCCTCCCACCACATCCTATCTAGCCGCGCCCCTCCACTCACCAAACTCCTCCCCTCTTGTGTCCTGTAGTAAAGCATGTACACACATACACACACACACACACACACACACACACACACACACACACACACACACACACACACACACACACACACACACACACACACACACACTGACGAAGGCCCCCGAGGACAGGTATAGACAAGGTGAACTTTTTGTGAAAAATATCCAGACGAGAGCAGAAATTTTCATTGTCTTTCTTTGCCATCTGCCCTTTTTCTCTCTCCATCCTTTTTCGTTGGTCTTTTCTCTTTGTTTTAGCTTTGAGTTTTCCTTGTCCTTTCTATGTGTTCTTGGGGTCTTCTTCCTCATCAAGCCTCTGCTTCATCACGTCTTCCGGTGTTTTATGTGAGCGAGACTTTTATTCACCAGCAGACGACAAATGATGAATTTCACGCTTCCACATTTCCTCACTGACTAGTTATTTTACTGCAATGTTTTCACTGTAAATCTTTCATATCATTCAATGCATTAAAATCATGAGGAACAAAAACAGGTTGCTAATGTGGACACGCCTGTCACTCGTAAATCATTCGAAAATAGGATTGTTATTCTCTACGCGTATGTGTTTTCCGAAAAGAAAAAGGGTAATGGTGATTGTCGGTGGGTGCGTTGAGGAGTCTGGCGGCGTGGCTGACGGACGTGTAATGTCCAGCACACAGGTACACGGCAAACAGACAACGCACCTGCCAGATTACACCTACACTTAATTTCATCACAATACTTTTAATCCATGTTCCTCGAAGCTTATACACAGTTTCTGTTTGTCTTTTTATGCCTCTTTTTCGTCTGTCACAGTGCTTTAAACATGGTAAAAAAGCTTTCTCAGTTGATTAAAAGACAGAAAAATATGTTGACTTGTTCACTCGTTTTCCTGGGGCGGCAGTGACCTTCGCTTCCTTGAACACAAAGCATGACCTGTAATGAACACCAAGCAGCACAAGTCAATCACAGCGGCGGCTGCGTCCTGCACATCCCCGCCTGCTGCCACGTGCTGGTAAAGTGTGTATTTTGGACGCAGCGCCGCAGCAGGAACTCCATTACACACCTTTTTATTTCTGCTTCTCGAGAAATGTACACATGCCTTGAGTTATCTGGAGCGTGGGGACGCGCGTAACGCCTCCTCTCCCAAACACACCAGCAAGCTACGGTAGGAATTTTTAAGTAGAGGCGCCATGATATTTATGTTTGAGGTAACGTGCAGGGCTTGCAGTAACAGTCTCTTTGCACACCAGCCACACTCACTCCAGGTGTACCTTTCTCCCTTCCCACTTCACCACCATATACACACACACACACACACACACACACACACACACACACACACACACACACACACCACATACACTTCCCTCGCGTGGCGGCACCGCGTGTGAGGGTAACTGAAAGGCCTGTGTTGTTTTCCCGGTGGCGTGCAGTCTCATTTGGCAGCAATAATGTTCATTAAGGCGAGGTATCCCTTGCCACTGCGGTGCTGGCGGCGGCCTCCCACACACACTGTCCAGCTGGAATGAAAGCATAAATATTTTTTTATAGAGATAATAATTGACAATAACAAATATTAGTGTTTGCGTTCCCTAATTACGATCAAGAAAGTAAGTAATCTTGGTGACTAAGGGTTCGTTAAAAAATTATCACGTATATGATCACTCTAAGTTACATGATCGATTCTCTTGTCACAGGTGAGTCAGGTAGTTAGTTATTCTCAGGGCAGGGAATGAAAATGCTCATCATTTGTGAGACTTTGCCATGATCTGCAGCGACATCGTGATTTCCGCTTTGCTTTCCGCCTCTCTTTCCGAAATACACACACACACACACACACACACACACACACACACACACACACACACACAGCATTGTAATAACATTCTGCACCGCTATTTTCTCCACGATGCTGCCTATGAAATAAGACAAAAACACTTCTCCTTATTCCTTAAGAAGGCATCTTTGTGCTACATTCAGCAACAGCAGCAGCAGCAGCAGCAGTAGTACCACCACCCCCACCACCACCATGATTCTGCCGAGTGGTAACAAATGAAAATCGTGGTCCGCCGAGCCTGATGGGACAATTGATCCTGAAAGACTTCTTCCCTCCTCTCGTCCTGCTCCTCACGGACTCCCCAAGAGGCGCCACTCCTCAAGGAGCGGCAGCAAATTAGCTTTTTTAATACTTGTTTGTACTTTTCTACTTACCTGTTGTTGGCGCCAGGGGTTTGAATGATGTTGACGCCAGGGGTTTGAACTTGGTTCACTCGGTTTGTGAGGAAGAATGGGATTACCAAGATTGTTTGTATTGAGACTTTAAAGGGTGCTGATATTTGATTTATTATTATATATGAATTTACATTAATTTTGGTATAAATGATATGTTTGTTCATAGGTCGGTGCACAAATAAGGTGTGCCTGACACGTCATTGTTGCCTGCGGGTTTGCCACGTCGGCAGGCGAAACAGATGTTTGGGTTCACCGCTGTTATTAAACTCAGTACACCAAGAGACTCGAGCTGTTCGATAGCCCCCATGTGTTGCTCCATCTCGCGAGTTATTTTTTACCGGTTTCTCCTCCTATGGGACTTGTGTAGGAGGAACAGCTGTAATTATATTCGAGTGAAAATAAAAGATTAAAAAACACATTCAATTTCGTGACGGGCTGAAATGAAATCTTGCAGTGAAGACGTTTTCTGCAGCAAGACAAGATCCTTTAATGAAGCAAGGAGGAGGAAGGTGAATGTGCCCCGCGAGGGAAGGACGGCGAGGGAAAAGATGGACGAGTCTTGTTCCTAACCTCCACTGCTTGTGTTGCGAGTAGAAGGCGAGACAATCAATTACAAGTAACGATGATTGATTAACATCGTGTGTCTTGCCGCCATCACTGTGCATCACTGGGAATGAGCGAGAGAGAGAGAGAGAGAGAGAGAGAGAGAGAGAGAGAGAGAGAGAGAGAGAGAGAGAGAGAGAGAGAGAGAGAGAGAAAGGATGCTGAGAAGGTAATTACTTTATTTGTCTCATATACGAATTCGCAACACACACACACACACACACACACACACACACACACATATACGAATTCGCAACACACACACACACACACACACATATACACACTATCTAAGAACCCTCGTCTTAGATTAATAACAATACTCGGCCGATAGACGATATATATATATCAGCTTGCACCGAAAGAATGTTTATAAAAGCAACCGTCACTTGCCAAACTTACTTCCCTCATTTTTAAAAGGACGACAGATTTAAACAAACACATTATCATATCTGTAGTTCCTTTGTGCTGGATTTGTTATGAGAATACAGCATGCCTTCCACCGCCAAGCCACTTGTTGCCAGCCTGACAGCATTCAGGTACATTGCTCCCGTGCCAGCGAGGGCCTTATGGTGCCTCGTGCTGGAACTTTTCTGGCAGGATCACAAACACCACCAGCAGCATTCTTTTTGCTGCACTCTCCCGCCCCTTCTCGCAGCACTGCAAAGCGTTCACTTCATAAAATATTACTTATTTGATATAAGCTAGGAGTAGTGGCTCGTTATGGCCACAGTAATTAATAGCCTTGTTCCCTTTCCAATTACGTAATTTACAACGACAAAACACTCGAAAATTATATTTTGCCAGACAACATGATTTATTGTGAAGTAATGCTGCAGTTTCAATCACCACCATCACCACCACCACCACTACCACCACCACCACCACTTCTTTTAAATTTTGCTTTTGGCAACTCTTACCATACGTATCTGTCGGCACAGCGGCATACAGCAGCCGACACAAGCACTGTCATGGACTGAGTATGACCATAGTGGTAAAGTTATTATTTTTAATCCTCCACACTGGTTGTGAAGCTTTCTTCGTGTCTTCCCGCCATCTTGTAACCCTCGATATGTCATGCTTGGTTCTCAGTCATTGAGGGACATTGCTGCCTTCTTATACAATCTGCAATGAACTAACTTTGTAACCTGCAATTTTTTTTCTTTTCAGTTTTCTTTAACGTATTAATTTGAAGCGTCACGTCCTTATCGGCACCGTTATTGGTGTCGTCTGTTACAAAATAACGGAGTGTCTGCTGTGCCAGTTTTGGCTGGATGAGTGATGGTGTCGGTGAAAACATTAGTATTGCTACACCACTAAACTTGTTTCCCGCAGGAAATTTTTGTCATGTCACGAGAAACGCAAACGTAGAAAAGTGTTTCCAAGGAAATATCACAAAACAGTTTGCAATAATGAAAGAACATCGGCGGAAAAGTTTGCTAGGTGTAGCTGCGGCGAGGAGCCCATTGATGCTGAAGACCTTCACTAGGAACCAACACCACATCATGCATTTTATTCACAGTACTAGCACTTATGGGGCTGGAGAGTCTCGGTGAGGGAAAGGCGCCGCTTCGTTGCCCTCACTGAAAGCCGGAAGACGTGGATAAACAAACACACCGCAGACGCTTGTCCTGTGAGACGCTCAGTGCTTTCCGGGGCGCAAGCATTATTACTGCCTCAGCATGTCCCTTGTGTGTGTGTGTGTGTATGTGTGTGTGTGTGTGTGTGTGTGTGTGTGTGTGTGTGTGTGTGTGTGTGCCGCGTTCAACTGTGTGTTTGTGAGAGAGAGAGAGAGAGAGAGAGAGAGAGAGAGAGAGAGAGAGAGAGAGAGAGAGAGAGAGAGAGAGAGAGAGAGAGAGAGAGAGAGAGAGAGAGAGAGAGAGAGTTTATCCCGAGAAGAACAAAAGTAGTTAAGCAAAAGCCAAGCACCATCACGTTCTCCTCCTCCTCCTCCTCCTCCGTTCTCTCATTCCTTCTGATGAATCAACCACGACACAATTATCCCATTTTTCGTAGTAAACATCATTAGTTTCCAAGAACATTTCAGAAACCCGCCAGTGGCTTTTACTACAGTGAATTCGAGACTCACACCACACTTACATAATTACCTGAGCAAATTTATAATCCCGTCGTCGCAGCTGAACCGTGACTGCTTTGAAGCCACGGCCTTTGTTTGTGATGGAGTGACCAGGTGACTTGTAATTATTCAGGTGTAGCTGCGGTGAGAGAGAGAGAGAGAGAGAGAGAGAGAGAGAGAGAGAGAGAGAGAGAGAGAGAGAGAGAGAGAGAGAGAGAGAGAGAGGACGGGGTTGTTTCTGTACCTATTCACAAAAGCTTCTACTTTTTACATTTGCCATTCCACCAACACAATAACACAATATATATACAACACTTACTAAATTACTTCTCTGCTTAAAAAATACGATCTATATATATAGTAGAATGTACCATCTGTACGTACCCTTCAACTTTTCACGGAAAGGTAAAAGAAAAAGTTAAAAATGACAGTACTTTGATGCAATGGTACACGCAGCGCTGAGGTGGTGGTGGTGGTGGTGGTAGTGGTGGTGGTGGTGGCTGCATCACCTTCTCGCGTTTTCAGTCCCCCCAAAAAACATATCCAGCACTTTCTCTTATTTTCAGCCAAACACGAGTTTTTAGAGAACAGAACACGAGGCACTAGCTTTTTTTCAACCTTTTTTGATGTTGAGAATCCATGTGCGTGATAGAGCCAGCATGTGCTTCTCTCGTTCCTACGGCCACACTTGTCATAGATATGGGGTTATTTTTGGCCTGGTTGGAACCTTCTTCCTTATTCGTGACGGTCGCACTGCACATCAGACCGCCGAATCGTTGTCTCTGAGGGCTCTGGATTACAGCGCACTGGAGGACTGCTGTTTGCGTTTCGTCCTTGGTGCAGTAGTGTGTCTTGCCTACTGAAACTCGCAACGGGGGAAAAATGCCAAAACAAATACATTTAGAGGTATGGCTGAGTCTTTGTAGGCTTTCTCACGGTAGTTTGAATGGTTCCGTTCAGTGTCCTCTCTGTACACTGTCCTCGCCATCCACTGTCCTCGCGTCCTGCATGCCCGTTGCTTTAACCAATTTATTGTATTGTTCACAGTTCGTTCGTTACGCCTACTAGTTCAGGCGCCTCAACCCTTGACCCAGGCTCCACACGTGGTCCATGGCCCGTGGTACAATGGTCCACTGCAGGCGTCAGACTAAACAATGCACTCTTTCCGCCCCGTCTTTAACACAATGCACCAATGGACGTGACAGAATCAAAGTAAACAGCGTCTGCCAAACTTTCAGGCCATACTGGAGGGTAACAGAGCTATAAAGGAAAATATCTAACGAAGTAACGAGCGCTTTTGTTTCTGTCGGCAATGAAACTTTAGAAAACTCGAAAAAAAAGTCGTGTTATGTGATGCGATCTTACATGACGATGCAAACGTCCCTACATGAAAACTGGTCAAAAGAGGAGATATTTTAATGATAAGATTGCTGTGGATTCTTTCCCTGCGACACCTTGTACCCTTCCCTTGTTTATCTTGTATAACTCTTTGCTGTCGTTTGCATCATATGTAGTTTGTTGCTGTACGCTTCCAAAAAACTATCACGACAATGATATTTATTATTTTATTTCTTCCTTGCTATATATACTTATCTATTAATTCATTAATTGACCTTTTAAGCTTTTGAGAGTGAGATCTGTTTCACTGCACGAATTGCCCAGTGTCACCGTGCGCGTGATTCACTGTGTTTGGAGAAGCTTGACGCACCGACGTGTGTGTCCAGGGCGAAGATTTGTAGCCATTGCGTATTTTTCTCCAAATATTTTGACAATACAGAGCACCGAACGTTTTGCGCCGTTGTAAACACTCTTATTTCCGTGTAATGACCTGACATAAAAGATGGGATTCTTAGCGCAAGTTAGCATTATATTTGCAAGAGTATTCAATTCATCCACACCCGCGTCCACGTCCACATCCAGGGCCTCAACGCAGCTCGTGCTTTCTCTTCTCGTAAGCGGAGCACCTTCCCTTCCTCTCGCTGTGCAGGTTAAAACAGAGAAAGGAAAGAAAAAGCATGGCCCTCCCTTGTAATTACAGATCATTTCCGGGATACCGGTGGAGCCCAGACAGCAGACGCTGCTCTGAGTGGTTCCCGCTCACTAAGGTCTCGACAAGCCTCGTCCAGCTCGCCCAGCCGCTTAGAACGAAGCGACTTGATTTTTGGTCCACAGTTTCACCCAGTGTCATCTTACGAAAACGTAAGTCTTTGAAACTCAAGCCTCAAAGCACCGTTGCTGAGTCCAGTCTGCTCCTCGCTGCGAACACCTTGGAAGAACATTGCTTCCTGCACAGCCGTCCAGGTGTTGCTGCTTAACCAGCATTTTTTTGCTCACCCGGGCTTAGTGCCAAGCCATCACCTCTTCCCCTCTTCTCTTTACTACTTATTATCACAACAGACGACCGCCGTGGACGACCTGACGTAAAACTAACAAACTAATTTAGTCACACAGATTGGGATGCAAAACCTCACTTGAAAATTTTTTAAATATTAAAAAAATATCTTTTCAGCATATAGGGAGCGATAAAAGTAGTATACGGTGTTCTGTTCATGAGTACTGGAAGGAAAATGTGCAATAACCTCCCGCAGAGCTTCACCACACGCTGCCTTTCCTTCCCTCCTCCTCTTCCATACCACGCTCCGCCCAACCAACTCAAAGACCCTTCCCTTTGTTACCGCGGCACCGAGTATAAATTCCCCGTCAAGAACGTATTATTTCCCCTCCCTCTCCCTTCCTTTCACCCTCGCTCTCCCTCCCCTTAAGATGTAATGGTGGCGGTGGTGGTGGTGATGGCGGCGGTGGTGATAGTGGAGGTGGCGGCGGCGGCGGCGGTAGTGGTAGCGCTGGTGGTGGTGGTGGTAGTGCTAGTGGCAGGAGCAGCAGAAGCTGGGCGCGCAGTGAGGGACTTGAGTTTGCTGTGTCTCGGGGCGCGACGTGTGTTTAATTAAGAAGTGCAGACAAGGAAATCCCTCGTTAAGGAGGAGCGGCGCAGCGAAAGGTTGTGAAGGTGCTTACGCTCTGCTTTAGCATTACTGTTTTAGTATACAAGGTTTCTCGAAGTAAAATGATGATTTGCTATGCGGTGTGCCTTGCTGCCTTGTGCTGTTTTGGTTCAGTTTTAATACATTGAATGTTACGGCGTGAGTGTTAG
The DNA here is from genome assembly GCF_035594125.1 of Scylla paramamosain. Classification (NCBI taxonomy): domain Eukaryota; kingdom Metazoa; phylum Arthropoda; class Malacostraca; order Decapoda; family Portunidae; genus Scylla; species Scylla paramamosain. The sequence continues at coordinate 1,782,261 of NC_087165.1, forward strand.
TGATACTAACAACACTGTAAAACAACACTGCACGGGAAAGCCGCAGGAAATTATGTTTAAGACGTGGTAGGAAAACCGCTTGTGCTGAGACTGAGTGAGCTTATACTGCAGGCTGAGCAAAGGCGTCAAATGATGGAAGCAACTCACACACACACACACACACACACACACACACACACACACACACACACACACACACAGTGACCCTCCACCACCACCACCACCACCACCACCACACAGCACCCAACCTTTCCTCACCTTATTGTCCCCAGCCTGCGCCGCCCCTTGTTGTTCCGCTCCGCCTCGCACATTCCTCACACGGTAACTTTAAGGTTGTTTTTCCATCTATAAAGTTTGCCAAACAAGGGTCGCCCGTACTGACCAGTGGAGACTAAGAGTGCGGGAGCAGCGGCAGTTTTGGGTGGGAGGAAGGGGGATGCCACCGAAAGAGAGAGGAGAGAGAGGCATGAAGGACGGACCCTTCCCTCCTTCTGTGTATCCTTACAATTCTCTTCTGAATGTGTTGTGCTTCTTTTCTTTCTCCTTTCCTCCTCCTCCTGCTTCATATTTCCTTGTCTGCACTTCTTAATTAATTTCTTCATGTTCCCTCTTCTTCGCCATTCCTGCGACATTTTACCTTCCATATCTTCCTCCCTCCTGCTTACTTTTGTCCGTGTTTCTTAACTGCTCTCCTTTATGCACCGTCGCTGTCCCCTTCCTCGTTCTTTCTTTCCCTCTTCCCATCCCTCGTGTTTCCCTTCCTCCGCCGCGTCCTGCTCCCCGTGTTCTCCTCTCACCGAGCGTTGCTGGACTCAGTCTTGCCGCCTCTAATGTTCCATCACGCCCCTTACTCCATTCTTACCCTCAAATTTTGTCTGTCTCTCTGCCCCTCTGCCTCTATCTATTTGTTTGTCTATCAGTCTCTCTCTCTCTCTCTCTCTCTCTCTCTCTCTCTCTCTCTCTCTCTCTCTCTCTCTCTCTCTCGATTATGTAGGAAAGTAATACTGTAGATATATATAGTACATACATACATATATACATACATAAAAGAAGAAACAAATATATAACACACGCAGACGGGAAAAAAATAAAAGAAATACCAACAAACTGTATGTGTGTGTGTGTGTGTGTGTGTGTGTGTGTAATAATAATAATAATAATAATAATAATAATAATAAGAATAATAATAATAATAAACGGTTTATTATTTAGGCAGTTAGCAAACTGAAAATGTACAGAGGGGGTGGGGAAATACTTAACATTAATCCTAAAGGTAAGTCTAATCTAGAAGGGATGTGTGTGTGTGTGTGTGTGTGTGTGTGTGTGTGTGTGTGTGTGTGTGTGTGAGGACGGGGGTTGGGTGGGTGAATGGGTGAAAGGCTGGCCGGTCTTCCCCTCCTCCCCCCCTCTCCATCTGCCGGCCATGGGTGATTTATATATCCCTTGGACTTTATTTTGTAGTAATTGTATATTAAATTATCTTTATAAATTTTCAGACATTGTTTTCTTTTTTTTCGTTGCATAGCTTTATATTGTTTATTTGCACATATTTATTTTTTACCTTATGTATGGCCAAAAAATATAGCGGCATAGTTTATTTTGAATTATTTTCATGTGACTTTGAAAATATCAGTAGATCACACACACACACACACACACACACACACACACACACACACACACACACACACACACACATGGCAGTATCCAGTGAGAGGCATTCACAAAAATATTATTCTCAAAGTGACATTAAAACTTTTCCCACCAGACAAAATATCAATATAACACAAACAAACAGCCCCCTTTATGTTGAACTAATTTCACTGCAAGATTTTTTATGTCTATTTTTATCGCTGGTGTGATTTGTTTTGATCTATACCTTATTTTTAACTTTTTTATTATTATTATTATTATTTTTTTTACAGATACTTGCATTGGTATTTGTGTCGTAAACGTGTGTGTGTGTGTGTATGTGTGTGTGTGTGTGTGTGTGTGTGTGTGTGTGTGTGTGTGTGTGTGTGTGTGTGTGTGTGTGTGTGTGTGTGTGTATGGGGAGAGACAGGTGAGAGTGGCAGTCAGTATATAACACAGGAAGGCAGACAAAGAATGACAGACAGACAGACAGACTGGGAGGTGGATTGACAAAGGAACAGACAGACTCCTATTCTTTGTCGCTACATGTAACGAAACACTATTTCATTCAGAAGTATTTTCGTCAAGCACGTAAAGTTTACGTTAAATTTTAAAAGTTAGGACGTTTTCAAAATTATTCATGGAGCGAAAAGCATGACATAAATATCTGCAACACTATTTCTTGGCAGAATTAAATAGGATTAAAAGAATTTCTTCACATAAAATGGAACATTTTCTCTCCGAATGGAAATAACAAAAGAATTTTACTTTAGGTTACGTCCAGTCATGAACAAGCAATAAATACTTTGAAGCTGTAATTCACACACACACACACACACACACACACACACACACACACACACACACACACACACACACACACACTCCAAACAGATAAACAAACAAGCAAATTACAAAGGTTCGGAAACTAGGAAAACTTCATTAACGCCCAAACGACTAAACTAAATAATGGAGTCCTCAATGAGAAAAGAGAAACATGGTGTAACACACACAGAGAGAGAGAGAGAGAGAGAGAGAGAGAGAGAGAGAGAGAGAGAGAGAGAGAGAGAGAGAGAGAGAGAGAGAGCTCTAGCATCACACCAGTTGCAGCGTCATCCTCGCCGTGAGTCTGGTCAGTGAGTCATTTCTCTGTTTCGTGTTGCCTCGCGTGGCGGCAAGGAAGGCGCCGCTGCTTCCCGGTCGCCGCCATCCGCTCCTCGCCAGCGGTCGCAGCATGAAGGCAGAATTGGCTGTGCATGGCAGCTATGGTAGAGTGGTCGACTTGAATGGCAGCAGTGTGCCTGAGGTGGTAGAGTCGGTGGGTGGGTTGGTGGAATGATGCCCGAGGCGGCAGAATCAGTGAGGAATGGAGCGAAATGCGTCATCATCGCTGCAGGAGCACACACACACACACACACACACACACACACACACACACACACTGTCACACACAAACACTTTTCACAACATTTGCTCCTCTCCGGAAGAGGTGTCTGCCGAATAAACAAATACTAACTAACAAATACTAACAAATGGCCAGGGCTTGACACGCGGATAGACTGACAAATGGAATATTCTATTGATGCCTCACGGGACACATTAGTGGGAAATATCGCCTGCAGTGCTGCGAAGCAAGACACTATACGGAGCGACGCCTCGAGGCAGCTGTTGCGTATACTGTTCCTGCTGTTGTTGGTGCTGCCGAGGCTCTCACAATAATTAGAGCATGTGATATTACAGCCACACTTTAGGCGGACGAGGACTGCGACTGTTACTGTTGCTCGGTATCAAATTATTTTCTTTTATGTTAATGCCAAATAATTTGTACTAATTTGTAACCCACAAACACGCTTCATGTTTACTGCAAAATATATTATTTTCAACTCTGCACTGTCTAGTTGTTTTTTTTCTTTTTTCAGTACAGTAGATATTGATGAATATTATTTTCTGCTTTACATTTTGAATTAAATAAACATGTTAACACAAGTGATAAACATTGTCAATTAACTTCTTAGGTTAGGAATATTTCAGGCTGCTGAAAATTCCATGAGCTGAGCCTCTGTCGCGAAGGAGAGTAAATCATTCCTAGGAGTTCATCAGTTCTCTCTCTCTCTCTCTCTCTCTCTCTCTCTCTCTCTCTTGCTTTTCCCAATTAATTACATGTTTAACTGTAAATTACCTTCCTTAATGGGGGATTGTACGATCCGGAGCTGAAAAAATGTTTTTTCTTTTTATTTTCTGCATTTTTTCCGCTTCTTTTGACATATGTAATGTTTTGATAGAAGAAATTCTTCCCCTTATGAAATGAGGTCTTCCGTCATGAAATTCCAGTTTCGCCCGCCGCCGCGAGACATGTATGATAAGTTTTCTTTTTTTTTTTCCTATTTTTCCCCATATTTTTCTGACATATCCGTTTTTCTTTAGTTTCCTATGAAAATCTACGGTTTTCTCACTGCGTACATCATTAGAGAGCACGAAATATTAGTTATAAACTTTTTTTTCTCACATTTATATACAAAAAAAAAAAAAAAAAAAATTATATAATTATTTTTTTTTTCGTAAATCCAGCAAATAATCAATCAGATCAAATAATCGGATATATTTAGCATTAACATTTAACTTATTTTAAACAGTCAAACACTGGTTTTTACTTAGAAATATGGCAAAATATAACAAAAATTGTTTTCCCCCCTTTCCTCCCCCGGTAATTAAGCATGCAATCATGAATCGCTCTCGGCCAATGTACATAACTTATCAGAGTAACTAAATGAAACTATGCCTGTCTTTTCAACATATTCTGATGTATGTGTCATGTGAATTTGAAGTCCCTGGCTGCAATTGGTGAATTGTAGTCACCCCTTAAACTTTATGACGCGATATCTCGAAATGGCGGATTTTGGCATATAAAAATTATCTTTCTGTTGTTGTTATTTGTGTTACACATACATGGGCCATTGCAGCTTAGGAAACTATGAGAGGCGAACAAAGTCTGCTATCGTAATTTTTTGTTTGGAGTTGATTTTCGTTTTTGACAAATATTTGAAAGTGAATTTTTTTTTTTAGACTTCTCATCGAACAAAAAAAAAAAAATATCTCACAAAAAAAAGCAGACATTCTTCTCCTATTCTTCCCGATTAAAATGTTTTTAAATGAAAGAAATTTGTCAATAAATAAGGGAGGAGATACGAGTTGAACATAGGCAATCTAACATGGGATTAGCGATTTTACAACCGCCCTTTATGTTGCTGTTTCTAATATTATATTCTTATTCATACGTCTGGCAATGGCGTTGATGGAGTATATAATTTTTAGTTCATTCTTCTATTTATTCACTTATCTTTTTATAGTTTGATGTATTGGTGTACATAGAGGCAAGTGTGAGCTGCAGCATCAGAGAGAGAGAGAGAGAGAGAGAGAGAGAGAGAGAGAGAGAGAGAGAGAGAGAGAGAGAGAGAGAGAGCAAAGGTGTTGAGGCTTTGGGAGTGCCGGAGTTGGATTAAGGGTAGGTTCAGTGCACGCAGAAAAATAAATGTGTGAATGGATTGTGTATCAGCTTTGTTTGGCTGCGAGGCGTGAGTCATCAGGGCGAGTGACGGACAAAAAGGATGTACGTGTATGTGAGGATATGGAGGGCTTGTGTACAATCCTTCGCTGCATTTTTGTGAAAGGTTGAGGAAGGATTCAGTTAGATATGTGTGATATGTGGCTTAGTTTATCTTTAAGGAAGTCAAGATAGTGGTAAACTGGCTAAATCACATAGAAACAGTATATTATATGGTTCATGAAATAATTGTTGTTCATGCGTCACCACCACCACCACCACCACCACCAGCATGCATGTCAGACTGGCTGGTGGTGGAAGTGGTGTTGGTGGTTGTAGTGACTAGTTGTACATTAGAAGCATTCTCATTCCCTTGTTTTTAATCAGCTGGCGCGAGATTGAAGAGAAGTTTTTACAAGTTTGCGTTTCCAATGTAATTACTGCATAGTGGGGAACTTAAACTTGAGAAATGAGTGCCTTTCTCCTCCTCCTCCTCCTCCTCCTCCTCCTCCTCCTCCTGGTGTCCATTAATCTGACGAACTCCCCCAACACACTTGAGGTAACTTTCCTGTCGTGACATTAATCTTCATTAGGGTGAGTCGTCCCGTTCAGGCCGCGCCCTCACACCTTCATTACGTGGCCGGAAAATTACACAACTCCTCGAGAGTTTGGTGGAACTCGTGACTTGGCAAACCTTCGTGCGGCGGAGTGCACTCTTTGTGTATTCAGTGTGGGGTGTATTTTTCATTCGTAGACTTTCCCCTGGTGAGCAGAATGACTCTAGTTGCACTGGATATAAATGTTTAGCCTCCATCACTACAACAGTCTTGATGCCTGAGTGCCCAATACCTTACCACACCAGAACACGCAAAAATGCATAACAATATTAGAATTAAGCTCACTTTTTTTTTTTTTTGCAATAATTTTTCACTTCATTACTTTCACGAAGACTGGAGAGAAGTTTAATGAATGACCATATTTGCAAGTTCTCGTTGCAGTTCTTTTATATGTTCCTCCTTCCTTCCCACAATCTTTTACGCCATGACATGCGCTCGTATCGACAGAAACTGAAGCGAACGCTGTAAAATTTTAATGGTGCAGAGCTTCGCGGTGACGAGTGTTTAGGTAAGGTTGTGTCGATTCATAAGCCGCGCGTTGCCTCGTCCCCTCAGGTCTTGTTTGATCTTGGGAGTGTCCGACAAAAATACCATAAAGAATGCCTCCGCCGGACAAACTGTGACATCAAGGTTACGGCAGTTTATTTTCCGGAGATTTCTCCAGATAACCATTTATCGACCAGTCGGTGAAGGAGGATGAAAAGTTGTGTGGAGTGTGCGGCGACCACTGACCACTGCACAGAGCGAGGCGATAGAGTTAGAAAGGAAGAATTTGGAGAGAGAAACTGTTAAAACTCGATTATGTTTCTTCGTAAATGCTACTACGACTCATGAGTAAGGAGACATTCATCACTGCGAGATTTCCTTTTAGGGTTGACTGTAAGGAGAGAAGAGGAGAGGAGAGGGCTCATTTAGTGACACGTGGCTTGTTGTCTGATAACAGCAAGAACTTCTGTCTGGCAAGTGTTGTAACCGTTGTTCCAGAGTGGTTTTGAATTATCAATTACCGCTGGACACTGTTCATTAGTTTCTTACCTTTGTATAATAGGTAAAGTCACTCTTGGTGAGTTTCTGTGGTTTTCAGGTGAATGTCAAAGGTGAACGTATAAAAATAGGTATATTTAGATATATGTACAGAGTTCTGGAGAAGGGTGTGGCGCGTACGGAACAACGGATGTGCTCTGCGTGGTACAACGTTACACCCTGGCAAGAGACTGCCGGAGCCGGCACAAGGGACGCTTAGCGCCTTCAAAAAGTGCTGACAGTAGAAATAGGGGCGGGTTGACCGCACTCACAGTACATGAATTTATTCATAATTATAACTCTAATTACATAAATAAGGCAAGGGAAAAGCTACTTATGGTTAAGAGTAATATATGCCAAAATACATTAGGGAGAGATTAACTATGGAGAATACTTAGATAATATAATGTAGGTGCTACTGATTACTTATCCATGGCAATAAAAGGAGTATGGAAAGTTCCATGGTGTGTGTGTGACGTAGGGTGGCGTGTTCATGTCCGCCCCACCCTTATGCGCCAACACCCACTATCTACACTTATGCATATATGTATACATACACTTATATTGCTAATCAGGCAAGGCATTGTAAATACAATACATATTATTATTAATTATGTGACACCGTTACACCGTCTGCCAGTGCTGTCTATCTCCGTCATAGCGTATTATTTTCTTTTTGTAATTAATATAGTAATGCCATTATATTGATTACTTCACCAGAACTTCGGTTTATAGAAGAGAACTATTTGCGTTTGATTATAAAGAGTCTGTGAGCGAGGACACTGATATACTTGTTCTCGCAGCAGCAAGTAATACAACCTGAGGGCACGTACAGAACTCTCCCTTAATGTCCAGGAAGCTTCACAAGACACTGAACACACAGCGGAAGGAACACTTAAGATGCTTAGTAAGGTGCACGGCTCTCCACCAACGGAAGGCTTACTTGTAACATTTGAAAGAAAAAAAAAAAAAAAAAAAAAAAAAAAGGATAATGAAAATGTTATATAACTCCATGGGAAGAAAAGCCTCGATTGTCTGCTTTCTGCGCAATGCTACTAATGATTGCGTGCACACACACACACACACACACACACACACACACACACACTCTCTCTCTCTCTCTCTCTCTCTCTCTCTCTCTCTCTCTCTCTCTCTCTCTCTCTCTCTCTCTCCTTCGTTCCCTGTCGGAAAAATGGAAATAGTTTAGGAGAAATTGTTTATTTTCATGATCACCAAAAAAGGATACAATACATCTTCATTTTCTTTTTGAACACTGGGATCCGGCTAAGAATTTTGAAGACTTATATATGGTCAGGTATGTTATACGGTTGTGAAACCTGGACTGTTAGTAAGGAAATGAAGAAGAGACTGAAGGCGGCGGAGATGTGGTTCATCAGAAGAATTATGAGGGTCCCGTGGGTGGCAAGAAGAACAAACCAGGAAGTGTTGCAGATGGCCGGCACGACGAGAGAGCTAATGACCACAGTGAAAAGACAGCTTGGGTATCTGGGGCATGTTTTGAGGGGGGATGGTCTTCAGAGAAACTGTCTCTTGGGGATGATCGAGGGGAAGAAAGTACAAGGGAGACAGAGGATGAAGTACATGAATGGAATCAAGGAGGTGGTGGGAAGAGAGAATATGGAAGAAGTAGTGGCACTCCATTGTTGCCAATGTCACCTGACACGGCACTGTGGTATGGTATGGTACTGATACTGATACTTCATTTTTGGTCAAAATCAATAGTATTGGTACAGCTACTACTATTGGCAAAGAAACTGAGCAGTTTTTCTTTCTGTTGCTTTATGTCATAAACTGTCAAAGATCCAAGTGCTGTAGAATTCACACATGCTTCATACAGACTAGTATTTAACTGTTGAGGCTTGTAGGGGATAAATTGGACTCCTTGGTTTCAAAGTAGGATAGTCTTAAGCCTTAACAAAACAGAGTTGTAGGATCTGAAAGAGTGAGAAAAAAAAATACATGTAGGTGTAGGCCACCTCTTGATCTCTTGCTTTTTACTTCACTGACTGACAAGTCTTCAGGCAATGTGGGTGTTTCTTGGGAATGTTGTATATTGTAAGGCACATCATCTTTATTCTGAGGCACATTGTCATGAGGCATATCATCCCAAGACACATCACCATAAGGCACATCTTCATAGTGAGAAAAAGTCTCCTTCATGTCCATATCATCTGCTTCTTCTCTAGTACATATCAGGTCAGAAAGTCCTTGGTCCTGGGATGATCTAAGGCAGCATTATAATGGAGACAACAGAGAGGGACATAAAGTAGATGAGGTGGCAGGTGTGCTGGTGGTGGTAGCCTCAGAGAAGCAAGGTTTTGATGGAAGTTTCTTGCCATAAGTATCTTCAAGGTCAGTCTGCTCCAATGAGTGAGCTGGTTGCTATGTGAAGGCAGTGCTACCAAGCAGCCAGAGGGATGAAGTACTCGGCCATTGCACTGAACATGGAGAGAGCTGATTCATCCACTCACACAGCTTTTTATTTGCATATACATTGCCAAAATGGGTATTTGATCATGCTTAGCAATGTACTGTTCAAATAATTCAAACTGGAAAAAGACTTCGTCCTTTTTTTTTGCTTTCCTAAAGATCCTAAGGGGTAAGATAACTGTTTTCTAAATTTGGAAATTCCTCCTTACTTTGTGTGATCAACTCACCATGTATCTGAGAATTGTGTCATTGATACTGTACTGAGCTTTTCAGGTGGCAGGATATGTATGAGTCTAGTGATTACATAGCATTGTAACCATACAAATCGTGGTCATTCTTTGAATTGGGCTCTTAAGTTTATTTGTATTGAAAAGTCGAGGACCTTTTACTTTCAACAGAGAGAGAGAGAGAGAGAGAGAGAGAGAGAGAGAGAGAGAGAGAGAGAGAGAGAGAGAGAGAGAGAGAGAGAGAGAGAGAGAGAGAGAGAGAGAGAGAGAGAGAGAGAGAGAGAGAGAGAGAGAGAGAGAGAGAGAGAGAGAGAGAGAGAGAGAGAGAGAGAGAGAGAGAGAGACATGAGAAGAGATGCACTTAAGATACCAGTAAGTCAATTTGTCCCTGCCCATTTTTCATGCCTGCTAAGAGGCTTTAAGTAAAATGCTCTCCCTGAGTAGCCTGTGCTACCATGATGCAAGATCCAGTCAGTTACACTCAAGGATTCTTCAATTATATGCATGATCTCCAGCACAGCAACTAATCACTTCACCTCAGCCTACTTTCTACCCATGCTGCAGACAACTTGGCTAAGTATCCGAAATAGTCTCAAGCCTGTGTACTTTTAGGGTGCTTAGTGTTATCATAGGTCTGCATACCCTAAGTTAAATACCACACTGGCAGTAGTAGATGATGACTCAGTGAGGCACATATGAAACCTGTATTATAATGACATGAGGATATGGGAAAGGTGCACCATGAAGTTAATAAACAGCTAGTGAAATAATAAACTTTAATAAGGTACCTGTTTTTCATTTGAAGTGGGAAGATCATGAAAAAGCAAGACAAGTATCGAAAAAGCAGAATATTTCACTATAAGCAGGACAGATATTCAAAAAGCAGGACTCTGTTCACCTTATACTAACATAACACAGCACCTGCCCCTTGTTTCCTTCACTTCATTCCTGCCACTTACCATACACTCCAACTTTCTACGTAATTTTTCCAGTTGTTATCAAAGCTATCTGTATCATCTCCAGTCTGACTGATATTTGATTCTTGAAGCATTAAGCTCCATATTACAGTGCTTTTGATATCTTTTCTGTGCTATAACATAATTGCTTAAGTTGATTTACTTGTCTCTGAGATATTTAATAAATACAATGGCTGCCTTAAGGTTATAATGGCGACAGATAATGCATGTAAAAGTGAATTACAGATAGGCATGTTCGTAAATTATTGAAAATCACAAATGACAAACTGTTGGGCCAAATCAGAGACCCCAACTTACTGAGTTCTGCCTATAATTTAAACTTGTAATTATTCAATCTGCTCATAAGTGAAAGTTGTTGACACATGTCTCCAGCTCTCCTAGGATTACATATGCCTAGTGTGGACACCATTAGGAATGAAACAATCACTTGTAAAAATAATACTGAAGTTAAGAGATGTAGGATGCCAAGCTGATCCAACAGAATTTGGTGACTGCTGTCCTAAACGATGATTCCTATCAAGGTAAGATCACTATGTAAATCAACAAAAATATAAACAAAGGTACTCTAAACATAAACAAATAGAGATGAATAATGTGAGTATTGTGAGATAAGAAGATAAGAAAAAACTTGGAAAAAAAAAAAAAACATAGTTACCAAAAGGATAGTTAGTGCAGTATTGAAAACTATACAACTTCAAATTAGATGATGAATAGATTGTAACCTTATACCCAACAAAGAAACATGTATATAATGAGTAAATGATAGTTTTTAATGGTTACAGATATAACTTTATTGACTACTGACATGTTTCCCTTATGTACCAAACAAAGTTAGTCCTCAGGAAAAAGGCCCTCTTGGAGTTGGTTTCATATTAACAATTTCATGTACCTTGATCCAATTTGCGTCAAAACAGAATTGTCTACAATTTGAGCTTTTTAATGCAAATTACATAAAAAAATAATAATTAAATAAATAAATAAACAAATAAATAAATAAATAATAATGATAATAATAATAATAATAATAATAATAATAATAATAAAAATTGCTAGAAACACAGTTGCTATAAGAATTGTCAAACTTTGCTCCATCAAAGATCCAAGTTAGATTACCAAATGAACTAACTGGTAACTCTCCCATATATTTGGATTTTAAATGATCAATGCCCATGAACAAGTGTCCTTTTAGCTGGCAGCTTGTGAGCTCCATATGGTGTCCCTTCTTCCAACACGTGTTTCAGTTCTCTATTCTCTCAAGAACTACAGGTCATATGAAAATCTTTATGGTTGCAATGCAATGGTTGCATAAAAATTCACTTTGCTGGTATATAAAGCATAACAATTGACTATGAAAGGTTATACCTATGATGTGGCAAATGCAAGTATTTATTGTTTCTCTTTATCTTTTCTTTTTAGTGGGTCAAGTTTGCTATATACTTGCATTTCTTGTTTTTCTTTTATAAGGTAAAATAATCTCCAGCAAAGCCAACAATGCATGTATAATACTGCTAGGAAAAGTAATATTTGTGGGTGAAAGCGATTACACAATAAAATGTTTTGTCACATGGTCAGGCAATTCTATGAGGCCCCCCATTGAGCCCCAGTGGGATGTCACAGAGGAAACAGAAACTTGTTAAACTTTTGGTGTATGAAAGGATTAAACTCACATAGTGTTTACAGCAGGGCTGGGCACTCCAAATAAACTTCATTTCATCAAATGTGAAAATACAAGTCCCATTATCATTAATTTTATCTTGTTGTGAATACCACTTGAGCATTATGTTAAGTTTAGGAAGATGTATTCATAATCAATGGTCTAGTTCAGTGATTCTCAAACTGTGCACCACAGCACAGAAGTGTGCTGTGAGCATTCTCCAAGTGCACCTCAAAATTTTCATGGATAGGTATACACTACACTAACTATAGAGTTGGTGTGCCATCAAAGTCCCTGATGTATCATTAATGAGCCACTAAGCAATAATGTTTGAAAACCTATGGTCTAGTTACTCATCCATTTCAGTTAAATCTTAATTGCATTGTTTTAACTAAGAGTAGGCAATCTGTGAAGTTTTGAAAGTGGGGTACATGATATATTAGTGATTTATAGCAAAATGTTATGCCAAAATGAAATGCCATCATAATAATAATATACTATTGGGAAACAGCCTAGCTACACACTCTAGAGTGGCCTTTGTAGAATACTGCCATCATATTCCCAGTGCCTTTCTTTCTTAAAGATAACTTGATGAGATGGAGCTAGGGCTGAGAATTATCCTGCTCTTTTATCTTTTTATTCCGAAAATGAGATAAGGCATTATGTAGATATCTTGCCTTGACTACTCATTTTAAGGAAAATGTCAATAGTATATATATATATATATATATATATATATATATATATATATATATATATATATATATATATATATATATATATATATATATATATATATATATATATATATATATATATATATATATATATATATATATATTTATATATCAGTACTGGACCATTTATACTAATAAATGGAATAATATAAATAAAATAAATAAATAAATATATATAAAAGTTTGCATGCAACTTTTAGTTTCCACAAATGCAATCACAAATTTGCATATCATTCATTGCAATTGTAGATCCACAAACAAAATCATATTTTGCAATTGTAGATTTTTCACTTTTTCAGAAGTGACCAGTTCTTATATATTCACTGAATAAAACTTAGTTACATTATCTACTACAAGAGCTAGATCAGCTCTTGCCCAGTATTGAGACATCATGTACTGCCCAGTATTGAGACATCATGTACTGCAGGCTTCAGATCATCATGCCTCAAACATTATACAAGATACATTGAGGCATCATTTACTGCAGACTGCAGACCATCACACCTCAAGCTGCTTAAGATATTAATATTAAATAAGATACATTTCATAAAAAAAAATAAATAAATAAATAAATAAATAAATAATAATAATACTGACCTTGACTGAGATGAGGTGGTCATGCCACCTGCCATACCTAAAGTAACAAAAAATTACTAAACAATTAATTCAAACACCAGATTTTAATGAGAGTGGTACTGCTAATCACATAATTTGATATATCAGGTCTAACAACTGAAGATGACTATTTAGGTAAGCGTCCAAGGAGGATGCCTTTATATATATATATATATATATATATATATATATATATATATATATATATATATATATATATATATATATATATATATATATATATATCTCGACTGCCAAAAAAGATTTTTTAATAATGACCGTATCACTTCACATTATGTTTACTCTAGTCTACCGGAGGTAACCAAACAATTATCTCTTTTGACAGCTTTATGATCAGGAATCTCACCTGAAAGAAGAATTAAACTGCCTGTTTGAGTGTACAAACAATGTTGAATGTACTATTACTCTAATAATTTCATTGACTGAGACAGTCTCAGCAACATGAAAATTCATCCTGTTAATTTTCTTGAATGCAGTACAAAACAATATGCTGTCAAAAATGGCTGATTTGAAATTTTTACTACTTTAAGAACCAAAATATATATGATTATATTGGTTCACATTAAGGCTACTGCAATTTTTATTTCTTTTTGGTGATTATTTACAATTGCCATTCAGCTGAGGAAAACTCAGATATTATCCAATCAGCATGAGGAAGGCAGAAGTTATACAATGTCATATTGTCCTATTATTCTATTATTTTCAATATTATCATTTACATTATATTTGAAAATAATTTTTCATATGAATTTAGCTTATAATTTTCAAAATTCATTGCCTCTTAAATCATATCTTGTTTTCCTTCAGGATACCAAATCAGAAATAATGCTTGGTAAAATATATCCCAGATCCCTATATACAGTATAATGATGGAATCTAAATTTGAATAAATTAAGCCTTCATAAAATTTTGATTACACTGATCTAACATCAGTATATAGATGGAATCATATTACAGTTTAACAAGTCTACCAACAAAAAGCACCAAACCAGAACGTTGATCATAGATGAAGAACATAAATGGATGGTCAGCAATAAAAGGAGGAATGGGACGTATAAGCATTCTTACTTGCGCCACGACACCTGAAGAGAATGGATAAAAGAAAGTGAAATGTTGCCCCAAATTTCAGTATTAGAAGTTTTTGCCAATGTTAATGGAAAAATGCTAAGTATGCAATCCTATATTAACTAGAATTCAAAGACCCTTGTTTACCAATTATATGCATTTTCCCCATTTTCAACTGAAATTACTGACAGATTTAGTGATCCATCAATTATTCATTAACTATCTGAACTTTGGTACTTGCAAGACAATTTACTGTTCATGTATTTCTGAATTCTTATTTTTAAGGTGCATGTGCAGATCATTTGTGTGGTTAAATTTTAGCATTCCAGGCAGAATAAACCATTTAAATTTTAGCATGTCAGGCAGAATAGGGCATTTATAGTCATCATAGGTTGAGTTACTCTAGAGGCTAAAGCCTTTCACCTATCCTACTCTTGGGGGAGGTGATTAGTGCACTACAGTACCCTCTCCAGTTTTGTACTTGCTTTCTTCCAAAGGCATAGAGCTAAACTTAAGAACCAAAAAACTTGGAGTATTGAGAACACTGAAAAATGCTTTTTTATTCCAGCTGCATGGCTTAGAACTGTGTGTGTGTGCATTTTGATCTCACATCTGATATAACATAGTGATATGGCTGTTTGGTGCTGCTGCATCTAGAACTATGCAACTGTGTGTTTTGTCGTCACATCCAGTACAACACTAGTGAGGCGGAGCAGCACTTCCACATCCAGAATTGTGTGAGTGTTAGCAACATGGTGTGGCACAGCACATCCAGAACTGTGTGATTGTGTGTTTTATCTTTCACATCTGGCATGATGTAGCAGTATGGCAATGAAAGCACAAAACTCAAGGAAATTATGTGCAAGAGTTGGGATGGCAAAAACTTAGGACTTGGTGTGAAGCTCAAAGATCTGGAAACTTGAAGAGAACTGTATATGTTCCTGCAACTACCCAAATGTTTATACATATTTATGATATTTTCAATCACCTTATGGAT
The DNA here is from genome assembly GCF_035594125.1 of Scylla paramamosain. Taxonomy (NCBI): domain Eukaryota; kingdom Metazoa; phylum Arthropoda; class Malacostraca; order Decapoda; family Portunidae; genus Scylla; species Scylla paramamosain. The sequence continues at coordinate 1,797,818 of NC_087165.1, forward strand.
AAGTTGTTCTGAGCTGATTTTTAAAAATATCAATAAGAAAACAATGATAATATCAGAGTAATAATTATTTCCATATTACTGTAGCCAGTATGGCGCATGTTGGCAATCTAAGGACAAAATTATGTAAATTATATGTTTATTTGTTTCCACAATTTTTATGAAGGGTTAATACTTTAATATCATTATTGTTTTCATACTGGTACTCTAAAAAATCAGCTTAAAGCAAGGTTAACTGATATAGTGATCCAAAATATCTAAAATAAAAAGAAATTAAGGAAGCAGCAAGCTCATTATAAATACACAAATCACCTGTCCCACAAAAAGGGAAGATGAGGCTCAGTGGATAGCTTCTCCCACACTGCCTTTATTGTGGTAATAACCCAGACCATGCTCATTATATTTTTTTGCTTAAAAGTGTACAATCTAAATGCCATAACCATTTTCAGTAGTGGTCTGGCATAGCATACAATTTTTTATTTTCTACTGAAAATGATTCACATCCCCGTTGCCCGATGACAGGTGCCACCACCCTTGGGAAAAACTGTAATGTACATCACTCAGTTGACTTTAGGTAGCAATTCCGTAAGATATAGGAAGAAGTATTAATAGACTCTTCCATTACTTAAGGTTCTCAGTCTATTTTCTTGGGAAGAGGAGCTTTTCAGGGCAGTAGCAGGCAGAGCAGAGGAGAGGCATGTGAAGTGTGTGGTGGCATCATGTGCTCGTGTTTTGAGTTTGCACATATAAGTTCTTAGCCAACTATAATTTTCTCCCTACTTTAGCTTCATGTCAACTATGATATTGCAAAAATATATATTTTCTTGCCAGCATATTAAGATATGATGCAAGAAATGCACTAACACAAAAAAAAAAAAAAAAACAGCACTACTCTGGGATTAAAGTCACAGCCATGAAATTAAGTCGGACAAAATGCCTATTGGTCAAAAAGAACATAAGAACATAAGAACATAAGAAATAAGGGAAGCTGCAAGAAGCGACCAGGCTTACACATGGCAGTCCCTGTATGAAACACACCTACTTATTTCCATCTGCTATCCCCATCCATAAACTTGTCTAATCTTCTCTTAAAGCTCTCTAGTGTCCTAGCACTAACTACATGATTACTGAGTCCGTGATGCAAGATATCAGATAACACAAAATTAAGGGAGAACACTATTTGACTCTTCATCATTAAAAATTAGGCTTATATCAGAAGCCCCATTTTCAAAATCTCTATATATAAATCCTCTGCTGGGAAGCGGTTAAATGTAGTGAAATATTGAGATGACACTAATTATATAATTACAGCGTGACTTTCAATACCTAAAAGAACATTTTTGGGGATGGTGACCATGGAAAGGATAAGTCAGGACACTGGCCCCACCACTGTTCTTGAACTTTTATTTTTCATCCAGCACTTTACAGTATACTTAGATATCCCAATCACATTCACAGTTTTTTCATTCCCTTTCTATTTTGTCCAGAAAGATTGTCTGTTTTCTCTTGGCAGTAACTTATTAATTGCCATTGCCATTGCTGGCCTTCTTCTCCCCCTCTCTCACATGCAAGCTGCTGTGACTAGTGTTGTGACTAACAAGTGGTTCAATCACATGAAGAGTTTGTATGTTCAAGTATGTGAACTGTATGTGGAAATACGTACACAATACATATCATGTACATATTTATTTTTACTGTGACACCAATAGTAGGAATGTGTGACCCATACACGACAAAAGCGTGAACCTCATGGAAATAATGCCTGAAAGTCAAGATGGTAAGAGTTTATGACTCAACACAAAACTTGAGGATCATGAAACTCAGATACTGTGAAACTTGGGGGATATTGTAGTCATAAGAAACTAGGGATTTTTTTATTTTTTTTTCCTTTTTTTTTTTTTTTAAGAAAAAGCAATCATTGTTGTTGGGCTGACATTTCCCAATAAACAAAAGATAAATTTCATATTAGTTTCACTTCGTAACTCGCTGTTTATCTTACATTGCTGGTTACATACTTTCATCATCTAATCAACCCCAAGGCCCCTTCTACTGTGCAAATGGAAGGGAATTTCTCCAAATAAAAAAAAATCAAAAGATCTTACACTAAAAAAGATAACTGCATAAGTAGCAAATAGATACTCACATGTAAAGTCTAACTATAGGAATATAAAAACTTAACAACAGTTACCCAAGAGAATGCATTACATAAAATAACCAACAAATGACAAACATACCTGTTGCTGCAGCAGCTTCACTGCCTTTTTCATTTACTTCCAAGAAAGATTTATGAATCACTTTGGAGACAAACAGGTTCTTGTTGCCTGAGATCCCAGACAGGTCAGCTGACTGCTCATCAAAAAGATCCTTCATTCCCATCTATAACAATCAGAAAATATATGCAATAGTCCAAAAATTTTGCATTAATAAAGATGTAATGGATACTTAACTAGAATAACATTTATTTCCAAGCCAGTTTCTTGGAACTCCTTCAAGAACATGAGTCACAGCAGAAAATTCTTATATGCTCCTATTCATGTAATTAATACTTAGAAACTCTAGTTCCCTTTTCCTTGAAATTTCTCATACATTTTTCCACATCCCATATATCTTTCCATGCTCTATAGTGTTTCATTGTACTTCAGTTCTGCTGACTTACCTCACTCAGAGTGTCAACCAGATCAAGTGTTTCTTCTAACTTGAATCTAGGAAAGGAGACCTCAACTTCAACTTCACGCAACTTCCTGTGAAGTTCACTCAGATCTGTTGTGGCTAATTTGCTTTCAACTTCTGCTAAACCATCTCGTTTATCAGGTAACACAAACACCATGCTCAATCTGGAACCCTGAAATTTTGTCACAATGTTAAAGAAGAGCAGGTTTGTAATTTATACATTCTAATATACACAAGTTTGATATAAAATGTATTTATATTTAAAAAATCTAAACATAGTATGAAACATGAAATAATGAAAGTAAGATAACTAATCTAGTCAGAGCAAAACACAAACATATTACAGATAAGTGAGTGGTCCAAAAAATGCCAAATGGATTTTAATATCATTAAAAGAGACACCTTTCACATAACACTTTCAATAACCAACTTTAAAGGGCATGAACATAAATAGCTGTTTCAGAAAAGATCTCCAGCTTATATATGTAATGTATTATTCTCATAACAGAACTAACACAGCATTTCATCTTATCAAAAAAGAATATGGGAATAGAACAAAAGGTATACAACAATACTTAGGTCTGGGCACACTTAGATTATGCTGGACAATTCAGGTCTCCTTATTATAGAATGGATGTAGACATACTAGAGTCTGTGAAAAGACAAGGTCTTCTGTGAGTGCCTACTTACTTGATTTAATCTTATTGATTTATCTATTTGCTCATCCTGATTACTATTGGCCACTGGTGAAATAAGCAGCATGGACAAATTTACTTTACTTTTATGCAGATAAGGTTGAAGACTAACAACAATTTCTGCAATATTCAGCTGCTTCTGAAGTCTTCCTATTTGTCAAATTTTTTTTTTGTGTGTGTGGCAAGGGTACAAAGGAGCTTTCCAAAAGGTGGCTTGTTATTTGTGACATTTTGTTCCAACCTAAGGAACATCTTCAAGCAGAATGAAGCAGTTTGCAATCAGCCTGTTATGTGGGGCTAGAACCCACAGAGGCAGTGTGTGTCTCTACCTTCTAATATATATGGGTATTGGCTCCATCCATAAACACACAAGCACAAGATCTGTAAATGTTACCCATTATGAAAAGGAAAGTGCAGGAAAACACCACACTGCCTCCCAGTCAATGAGGAAGCGGATCACATGCAGAGACCAATCACACTGCCTTTGTGGGTTTGAACCCCACATAACAAAATGACTACACACTGCCTCATTCTGCCAGATATTTCCAAGGTTGGAATGAAAAGTCGCAAATGACAAGCCATATTTTGGAAAGCTCCTCAAGGCCCTTATGCTCGAAAAGAGATTTGCTTAGACAAATGGAAAGATTTCAGCAGAAGCTAAATAATGCAGAAATTGCTGTAGCTTTCAACCTCATTTGCATAAAAGAGAATATACTTACTGGCTAAATCAACGTGAGATTTATTGCTGATGTCACTAAACATGAACATAGTTTTGAAAAAAGGTGTTGTTATTGTTTAAAGATAAATAGGGAAGCTTTGATTAGTTGCATGTTAGGGAAAGCTGCTGTGCTGGGAAAGACATATATACTGCATGGGGTGTTAAGATAGGTATGTAAATATTAATCTATGTTAATAAAAGTACATATTCTGTAAGGTTAAGTTTTCAACAATTTGTTATCCTATAGTTCCTAGACATTACATCACAAGAATGCTATATATGCATACTAACCTGGTAGTCCATTGCCAAGACGGTGGCTCCAAGATCTTTATCAAAGAAGATGCGAAACTCAGATTTCTTGTACATCATGGGCACCTTGACATTCTCAGTGTTTGAGGTCCAGAACTCTCGGTCATAAGTATCTGCTTTATCAAACTGCTTAGCCCATAACCCCTTGAAATAAACAGCATTCACAAGCACCATCCTTGTCAAGGAATCTAGAACACCTGAAATATATAACAAACATTATGATAAACAGGAATTCATCTGCATATCAAATAATGTGGTATATCAAATTAAATTAATCATAACTTAACAATGTCTTTGAACTCAAATATGATGTTTTGATTATTGAACTTTTCACAATAAGTGGTTGTCTAACTTTTCATTTTCATTTTATGTTCTTGGTCTACATCAACTGAAGGTACTTTAGCACAGTTCTTGCATTTGGAGGCTTTAGATGGTCATCCCCTTTTGGTTTCTGAAGCTTAAATGGTCAGCTCCTGCCTACGGTGGTTCAGGCAGGACTTTTTAAAGATAGGATAGGTCGTTCTGATGCACATGGCTATTTTTAGCTGACTGGTAATAGCTTGGAAAATGGCTAGCTTCCAGCATGAGTCAGATATCAGTCACTGAGATCACCACGCTTGAATGCTGGTCACTCAGCCACCACCTCCTTGCATCTGATACCCATTCCTAAGAACAACCCCTAAGGAAGAGTCACAGCCAGAGCATTTATTCCTATCCTTACATCATATAATCTCAATATCCTCTTATCCTTATCTCTCATGTATTCAAGCATTGTCCTCTCAATTCACAAGTCATCCTCTTGTACCAACCATATCTCATACACACATATACTCTCTTTGTTATCTTTCTGCCATTCTTTCTATGTGACTGGACCACCTAAGGATGTTGTGTATAATCTCCTCAACCACATTTAGATTTTTCAGCTTTCCTCGACATTACAGATCTGCTACCTCTACTTCCACCAGCTTCACCAGCCATTCTCTATATACAACAGATGTTTTTTAGGCAATTAATTTCAATTGCTTGGATCCAGTCTTGTTTCTACATACTGTCGCATATCCATATGTAAACTGCTAACCGTAAATACACGGAGATGGTGGCTGGTTGGTCAGCACACTCACATGCAGAGAGCTTGGTGATACACATTTGTCTCCTACCACAATCTAGCATTTTTCAAGTCACTGCTGAGTGGTTGACATAACCAATGTAGTTCTTATGAATTCTATCTTCAGTCATGAGAGCAGTGGGAAACTCCAGCATGACCCTCTATGTACAAGCATTGTCCAAAAAGTGGGCAGTGTTGGACCATCTAAGCCTCCTAGAATTATATATATATATATATATATATATATATATATATATATATATATATATATATATATATATATATATATATATATATATATATATATATATATATATATATATATAAAAGATAAATAAATTAATATAGAACTTACTGGTGCTTAATGGAAAAGCATTAAATGAAAAGAAAAACTTATTGTCCTTTTTTTCATTATACATTCAATGGGATCTTAACATTTTTTTCCCATAGCTATTACTATTGCCTTCCATCCCATATTTTCATATTCATATGCAGAGGATTCCTAATTATCTTGTACCTATGGGAGGTTGCATATTCCAGTTAATTTAGTCTTGTAGTTGCTCAAGTTTCAACACACTTCTAACTGCACTTCCTTGTATCTGCTAAAACCCACACTAGCATCACTCTTTCTTTTTCTTTTTTTAACAAATACATCCAGGAATGTTTTTTTCTGAAGGTAGTATTTCTAAATTCAAGTAGAGATGAATGCACAGCCTGTAAATGTTATCAAGTGATCTACAAGTACCCATTCATTGGCCAGTGATGCTTAGCAGAAGTTAAAATCATCCTCATATCTGTACATATGGTAATCCTTCTTGTTTTCACAATAAATGTGACTCCTCATCTACTTTGTCAGTAGAAAACTGTATTGATCTACTATTCAACTATCCTCACATTTTAATGAATGCTTTGCAAAGATGTATGCACATGTTTTCTTACCTCTTTTTTAAATAAAACGAGAAGGAAGAAAGCAACATGAAAATTAAATATAGGAAAGGAAAAATAGCACTAAGAAGAAAATATATTGTACCACTCCTCTTCTGATCAACAATTAATAAATATCGTAACTTTTGTACCTGAGGGAATGAGGTCCTTTATGCGGGAGTTGGTCTCTTTCTCAACTGCTGTATTTATCTCCTGCCTCACTTCCTCACTTGCACCAAAGTCGACAGTTTTAGCAGTGCTTTGATACTTTTCTTTCAGGATTTTATCATACTGGCTCAGTAATGACAGATGGTTTGACACATAGGCCATGTTTGATGTGCGAAGTTCATAATCTCCAGCATCAGTCTAAACAAAGAGAAAATTCAAAAATTATTTCATCCTATTTCAATACTAAATAATGTTATGTGAAATGAAGTAAACAAATAAAAATGCAGGCCAATCAGATCAACATCTTGAGAACATCCTTGATGATCCTATACTTACATTAACTCTCATTCATAATCCTCTTCAGAATTCAATTAAATTGTTCTTTATCATGTAGCTCAGTGAGACATCATTAGGTAAAAAATCTAACCTATGTAAATTGTATGAGCCTCCCTTTCAAAACAATCATGACAATATACTAATTACACTATGTCCTGCCCCACAACATTTCTCTAATGGGATTTCTCTACCTATATTAAGAAATGCTATATACAGACTATACATAAGCATTTCCTTGCAAAAGAAAATTACTTTTCATTACTTAGTAGGTTATCATCATAACACTAATGACAATGTTTTTATTACATGTTGAATTCCTATTTCAAAATCACAAACCTTCATATCAGACACAACATCCATAAATGCATCATGAACAACTTCTTTGTCATCACTCAGGTGCATAACAGAGCGCATTTCTTGTTCAGTATTTCCTCCTGCTCCAGCATATGTCATTCCTAAAGCTGTCATAATACTGAAGGGTGAGTAAAAGAGGTTGCCTGACTTCTTCTCAGCCAGTTTCTGTCAAAAAATTAACAGAAACATTAAGCATCTTTTATGATACTCAACTTATGAGCAATAAATAAACTTAGTAGCTAAATACTACATACAAAGAAAACTTTTTTTGTTTTGTTGTAGCTTAAAAATTGTGATATACATTGTTTGAATACCACAGAATCATTTAAAACGACACATTTATGTACCATGAAAATTGTGAATACTTTAACAAAATGGACATACTTCTGCTAAATGCCTGGCATTCTGCCAGACAATACTCACTGTGTACAGATCACATGTAAATCTATTCTGGCTGGCAGCAAGGGAGGTAACTGCTTCATGATGTGCATAAGGAGGAAATGATGGTCCCCCAGACCGATGACTTCCTGATGCTCCACGGATCATGACTACAACAGAAGTACCGCCAGTAAGACCCTGTCAATGTATTATCCAAAGTTGTTAGTGATAAATAAGGAATGTATTATGATATGAATGGCTTTTTACAATATATGTATCTTTATGCAAATACTGAGTCATTAAAATGATCTGAAGAAAACTATGCACCATAAACCAAAGCTTCATGAGAAGGGACAAAGTGATGATAGGAAGTTTTTGTTTCTACAAAATAAATGTTTATTTACAAATCTACTTCTGAAAATTGTCAAGGAAATATAATAGTAAAGATATTATATACTAATTGAACAATTTTGTTTGTAATCTTAGGCCTAGGACAGTAATGATAACTAACAGGACCTGTGGATGGTATGATCATTTAATTACTGCAACATCTGATGGGTACATTTAATAGGAGGAGGAAGAGGAGGACAAAGAAGAAAATGAGTAGAATGATGATGATCATGATCAGGAGGAGGAGGAGGAGGAGGAGGAGGAGGAGGAGGAGGAGGAGGAGGTGTAGAGGACTTAGTCAAAATGTGTACATATAATACCAAGGTGTAGAAGAGGAGGAGGAGGAGGAGGAAGTGTAGAGGACTTAGTCAAAATGTGTAGATATAATGACACCAAGACATGACACATGGAGGAACAAACAAATGAATGGAGAAAAAAAAGATAACAACAACAACAATAATAATAATAATAATAATAATAATAATAATAATAATAATAATAATATAAATAATAATAATAATGAATATATCTACACAATTATAGAGTAAGAACATCTAAAATGATTCTAACAGATTTCAATTAGAATAATGGTTAAATCACTGAATTTTTTACTAAGCTCATAATTTCTTTACTCTACTGAACTGAAATTAAGGTTAGATAATTAAGTAAAGCAATTTCATTCATAGGGATGTAGCACATTGAGCATTTTTTTTTTTTTTTTACAAAACTGCTGGTTTTCTCTGGCTTTGCAATGATTTAGCTGCTAAATTTACATTACACCAGGTGAGTAGCTAAATATACCTTAACAATAACATGTCGTGAGTGTAGTCTTCATGGGAATGCTAGTTGTTTTTAGCTTCAAATTATTATATTCAATGTTAAGGAACAGTACCATGATCAGAAAGAAAAGTTGTATAGTCTTAATATATATATATATATATATATATATATATATATATATATATATATATATATATATATATATATATATATATATATATATATATATATATATATATATATATATATATATATATATATATATATATATATATATATATATATATATATATATATATATATATATATATATATATATATATATATATATATATTGCATCTTGAAGTACAATTTGGATACCACATTACTAAGTCACGATTGAGTTATTTTCATTATGAGTGCTTTTACTGACTTAACCAAGTACCAAAGTATGTACAGTCACTCATAAAAGTTTGTCGGGGGTACGTGAGCTGGCGCCTCTGCATTCCCCACCCCTTTCTACACGGAGAGTCAGCTAACGATGTGACGACGTACAAAACCCATACACACTAGCAGAACTGTGACTTTTGTGATAAGTAAGATAGGAATATGTGCGTCAATCATGTGTTATCTGCATCATATTGAGTTACATATTTAACGTTGTATATGATAATGATATGAAGATTAGAGCCCTTTCGACACACATACGTGTGTGGATTCCTACGAACTTTTGAGTGACTTGTGATGTAATGCAAGTATCTTCACAACTGTTACCTTCAACTAACGCATGCACATTTAGAAAAAATAATTATAACTTTTTCTCTCCAGCTCTAAGCTCTTCCCTCATAACTCGTATTGCAACTGGACTAGAATAGTACCACTACTGTGAAATTCTCTCTCTCTCTCTCTCTGTCTCTCTCTCTCTCTCTCTCTCTCTCTCTCTGTGTGTGTGTGTGTGTGTGTGTATACAGTAAATGAGAGAGAGAGAGAGAGAGAGAGAGAGAGAGAGAGAGAGAGAGAGAGAGAGAGAGAGAGAGAGAGATTAGGGGCGTAAAAAAAAAGTGACAGGTGATAAGAGATAAGGCTAGCGTCTGATTACAGGTAAATGTACTCAATGTTAGGTAAGTATACGTACTCCTTAGAAGTTAATTACATACAACAATAAATCAAATTCTTGAATGATTATATCACACCACTTGATACAGAAAATAGAACAATAACACTTTCACAAGCGCACTAACACTACTTATATATATATATATATATATATATATATATATATATATATATATATATATATATATATATATATATATATATATATATATATATATATATATATATATATATATATATATATATATATATATATTAATAAATTAAATTAAATAAAATTAATAAATATATTAATAAAATAAAATTAAATTAAATTAATAAATGCATAAACAATTCTTCGTTTCAAAGGGTGAGAATAAAGGGAAAACTGACAATATCAAATTGCATTCTACTGATCTACGATATATAAATAATAATTCAAAAGATAGGATACTTATGTAAGTACTTATTTCATGCGTATTAATCTACGTCGTAACTCAAATTTAATACGCATTTCCATTTCTAAGTTAAATAGGTATTGCAGACGCGCGATTTCCTGATTTATCTTTTTCCTCCCGACAAACGCTACACTGCTGCCAGTATCAAACCATCAGCGGTGTTCAGTTGTTAAATAAACTTTTATCTGTCACGAAGAGATCGAAACATCAGCGTAACCATGATTGATTTTTTTTTTCCGTAAGTATTGCAATTACATAGTACATGCACAATAGAATTCTGACATGTATAGAATGTATATATGGCAAGCTTTAAAATCACATCGAACTGCATCAATAAGACTCCCTGTCAACAAAATGTATACATATATTAATAATACCTGCAACAAACCAGTAAAGCGGTGGATAAAACACGAGAAGCGAGGAGCACCGGAGAACCGTACCAACACGCGCCGCAGTCAACAGGATAGTGACTCATTTCCACCAACAAATAAACGGCACCGCCTATCCCGGATAGCGGATCGCTCGAGTTGGCACCATTCCCACAACCGTAAGGCTTACCACCTATTTCCAAGTTCAATATTTACCTTGATTTATCTTGGGGTTTCTATAGGATCTTGTACATTGGGGTACACTTGATCCCTTCAGAAACACTCCTGGGTAAATAGTTACAATGATATATACCTCCCAATCCCTACAACTCACCTACAGGCCATTGTTAATAGTTGCCAAGGGAACCTGCTGCTGCCACGACGACACATGTGTTTATCAACCATATTGCGATTGTCTTCTTTAAACACATGTTAGCTATCGTATTAAAAAAAAAAAAACAGCCTCAAAATATAGACTGGATAGACATTATTTAAGTTTACTTTCGCCGTATTATTACACAACTTAAACGATTTTGACAATACATCGTCACAATATAAGTGATATGATAACATACATAAATTTTGACCAATGCTTTGATCATAAAACTATATACCGGTTTTATACTTTGCATGCTTAAATTTGGATACAGTTTATCTCGTTACTTATCATGTCTAATTTATTATGCATGTAAGCGAAACTGCGGTCATTGTCAGTGATATGACCATTAAAAGAAATGCAAAGTTTTCTGGAGTAAAACAAATTCCGACAACTTGGTCATTTCATGCCACGTACGTCACCAACCTCTGGTTCCACAAGTGTGCAATTTCAAAAGAAAATAGCCTTCACCTGCTGTCGAGACCATAAATGTAACCATAACTAGCCCATGTGATTTCATATCTTTTAGATCTCTCTCTCTCTCTCTCTCTCTCTCTCTCTCTCTCTCTCTCTCTCTCTCTCTCTCTCTCTCTCCTGTCAAATTTATGTAAACAATATTTTCAGGCTAGTGGAGAATTCACTTCGTAGATGTTATATATATATATATATATATATATATATATATATATATATATATATATATATATATATATATATATATATATATATATATATATATATATATATACACACACACACACACACATACACACACAACATGCGCGAAAACATCCTGTTTACACAATCTTGAGAGAGAGAGAGAGAGAGAGAGAGAGAGAGTTACGTACAACTGTGCACTTTCATGCCTGTAGAAGTTAATGGATGGACTTCAAAAAAATAATAAAATGAATAAATAAATAAATAAATGAAAATAAATAATAAATAAATAAATAAATAAATAAATAAATAAAATAAATGATTAAAAATACCTGCAACTGCAGGCAGAGCCGGATATCCATTTCTCATAAAATGTGGTTGCATATTTTTTTTTTTGCCACCATATCCATGGATGCGGTTGCGGATAATTTTCAGACAGATCACAGTATTACAAAGTGCGCCATATATGCCACATACAGACCAGAGAGAGAGAGAGAGAGAGAGAGAGAGAGAGAGAGAGAGAGAGAGTATATTTCAAGGATGTATATGTAACCAGGAAATAGTGTAAGTACAGAGAAGAACTAGGAAGGGGATAGATGTAGGAAAAAAAAAAAGAGTTGGGGGACCTGAAAAGTGGAGTACTTATTCTGTATTATTTCCTCTCTCCCTCTATTCTTCTCACTCTTTACCCTTCCTACTGATATTTATTCTGTCTACCTCCCTGTATTCCCATCCTCCTCCCTCACCCTTCCCTCACTTCCTTGCCATGAGTATTTTAACCTCACAACGAACTCCCTTCCCCCTCCCCCACTGTTCCTTTTCTCATCATACCTTTCAGTTTTGTCTCAAACCTCCTTCCCTTACACTTCCCTTCCTATCTGTCCAAAATACAGGACTAGGGAGTGGTACCTTGTTCCTCCCAATCACACATTCCATAGCATTCTCTCTCTCTCTCTCTCTCTCTCTCTCTCTCTCTCTCTCTCTCTCTCTCTCTCTCTCTCTCCTAAGAACAATGACTTAAGCACTCCATATTTGCCTACTCCAACAAACCACACTTATTTCCATTTCCATGACATCATATTTTTTTCACTTAATTATCCTCACTTCATACTTCCAAGAATGAAAAATTGGTATTTTCGGTGTGGTTAAAATGCCTTACCCTGTGAGGATGGCTAACAATCTGTACACAGCAGAGAAACATGACACGTTGCTTTCCATGGTGAACACGAGTTACTGAGCCAGCTCCCACTGTTATTGTTTCACACAGAAAAGCATGCCAGTCACAACAAATCTGATGTTGATGCTCAAACTGGCTTGGGAAATGCATGTCTATAAATAATACTCACACCCCTCATGACCGCTACACATATTACCTGAAAGATTTGAATGAAAAATTATATTTACATGTATGCACTTATTCCAACAGTGAATTTAGAGGTCTTTTCTTCATCCTGAATATCTTAAATGTCAACAGCTACAAACATCCATTACCTTGAGCCTTTATAGCAATTCACTGTATGGTGTTTTTATACACATTAAGTAAATCCACTTCCACAATGCACACCCCTCCCTTTTTTTTTTTTTTAAGTGCACTGCCAATTTACACAGCATCACTCAGAGTAGCCTCATCCCCTTCCTCCACTATCTCCTTCAATTTAGTTTGAGAATTTTTGTAGGAGAAACTATGCAACAATACATCCTTCTCTCACCCCTCATCACTTTGCCTTTGACTTACTCAACAACACATTGTACATATGCTACTGTTTACAAGTGTTGTGTATATTTTTTTATAATTATTTTTTCATTTATGTGTGCAGGAGACTGGCCAATGGCACTAATAAATATTTCCTTACAAAAACATCAAAGATAACTTCAAAATATCCACAGTGTTTTACTAAGTTATCCAGAGGAGTAAATCAGGGTGGTTTAGGTCTTGCCCTGGCCAAGGGCTGGTACATTAACACTTACATAGTCTCAATAGTACAGCAACTGTATGAGTGATGTGGTTTACTGAAATGTGGTACATACACAGACCTGCTGCATTAACTACTTCTTTGAAAGTCAGTGGATACTGGAGCAGTGGCTATGCTGCACATAGGAGGACATACTATTGATGACTAATTGCTGTCCAATAATGACATCAGCTAAGGGATCCATTATAGTGAAAAAAAAAAAAAAAAAAAAAAAAAAAAAAAAAAAAAAAAATATATATATATATATATATATATATATATATATATATATATATATATATATATATATATATATATATATATATATATATATATATATATATATATATATATATATATATATATATATATATATAACCATTTACAGGTGAGAAGGATAAACTCATTCACAACTCAGCAGGGGTTCACCAAGGGAAGATCATGTCTCAGTAATCTTCTGGTTTTACCAGCAGTTTATGACACAGTTGTTGGCGACAAAATCAAGTGATATTAGCCCTATGTAAGTTCTAGGAATCACTAAACAAGGTACAGCACTAGATACTTTTCAATAAAATATAAGTTGAAGGAATGGAATGAAAAGTTTGATAATTAATGGATTATGGTACGCTTAGTTGTGGAGTGCAGAATTAAAATTCAACAGCAAAAAGGCATACTGGGAATGGATCATTCATGTCCTCTCAAAGTCTCATAATAAGCTTATCATCATTCATCATCAATATCAGTTACCTCTGTCTACAGCAGTAGTTCCCAACTTTTTTTTTCCTTCATGACCCTTGTACTAAAATCTTGAAACTCACACAACACCCTGCTATCAGCAGCTCTATCTACATTTATTTTTCTGTGCAAGGAAAGGGAGAAAAAAAAAAATTACTCATGAATTCTGTAGGCATTTATCAGTGAGGTAAAATTACAGCACTGGTTCAACCTTGGCATCATAAAATGAAATTAATAAATCAATGAAAATAAATTCCTCCAACCTACTTATTTGACAACGAAAATTATAAGAATGAAAACTCAAGTATTGCTTCAATATTATCTACATACATAGTTTGCAACAGCTAGCCAACCCAATTAATGAGATGCCTGGGGCTGCATCTGAGCAGCAAGTTGTGAAATTCTTGGCCAAATGTTTGCTAGAGCCAATCTCATGTTATCTCTGACATCTGCTGTTCCTATTCTTCATTTTTACGTTGACAAGAGTTGAAAATCCTGCTTTACACAGGTATATGGAAGCCAATGAAAGAAGGGCATGCAAGACTGCCATGGTGATTTCAGAGCAAGACTGATACATAGCACACTAGAAATGAGTTGCTGATTTCTCCTTGAAAAGATCACAAGCCAAAGAGTCATTCTGTAGATCCAGAGATTCATCTTGGATATCATTTGAGGTGCTGCATACATCAAGTGAAGTAAAAAAGTGTTCCTTTCCAGGGCTGCCTCTTTCTCTGTAAGCACAGTGAATCACTCAAATTCCTTCTCTAGAGATGGAAAATGTTCAGTTATTTCATCTTTTAGGAACTGATCTAGTTGGGCTTCAGACTCATCCATCACCACACAAAGTTTTTCAAACATAGCAATGTTTAACCTAATCTAACAATGAATGACTTTGGCTTGGGGTGCCAGTTTTATCTGTTAATGATGGAAAAGGGGATGGGAAGACCTGACTAGTTCCACCCTGCGACAGCTGCTAGTAAGGTCTATTTCAGCCACTCTCACAATGCCTTTCTGTGCCTTCCACTGAGAACACCAGAATTCTGTATGTGTTTTAGCATAGCTTCTTGATCCCTTGATCATGCTCTACAGTATGTGTATTCCAAATTTTTTGTAATGGGCTCACTATTGTTCCCTTTATGTCAATTATCTAAATTCTAGAGTAATTACTGGTGTAAATAACTTTATTGACAACACCAATTGTTCAACTAATCAAGTAGATGATGAAACAGAGAGAGAGAGAGAGAGAGAGAGAGAGAGAGAGAGAGAGAGAGAGAGAGAGAGAGAGAGAGAGAGAGAGATTCTTCTATTGTTGGATAAGGGTTGCCAACGGGAGCAGATGGGAAATAGGATTAAGGAGGACTACCGTCATATCTGATTATTTTCAAGTATGACAATCCTTTTATCTAGCTGAATTAGGTCCAATTTCATAACTTAATTAAATGCAGAATCCATTTATATGGTAAAGAAGTACATTCATGAAAGAGATGGTAGTAGGAGGAGGGTTTGAAGGAGAACTGCTTGGATTGGAAGAGGTGAAGACTCTTCTACTATGGCCATCCCTCTTTGGGGTACACTTACAGGAAACAACACGTCAAAGGAGGATAGGACAAATACGCTGATAGATGATACTAAATTCCAAAGTGATATAATAAGTTATCTTGGCAATATCTTCAGTTTTAATCTTTTCTTTAATTTTGTTGAGATCTCCTAAAATCCAGAAAATAGAATTACATGAAACCAAGGATCTACCACATATTGAAATCAAGGCCAGATTTATATGGGAGAAAATGAAACAGCTACCAGGCCCTCCCCCTGCCAAAGGTACCTCCCAAACATCGCTATCTTCCCTCCCTCTGACCCTCCCTTTGAATAACTAGATTAATTGATAAAATGACATGAAAATTCACAAAAGAGACAAGGTCACAGAATTCAGTGCTAAAGCTTAATCTATGATGAAGAACTCTTCTCATGTTGAAGGCAGCTGGAGAAACAAGCGTACAAAAACAAGAAATGCCAGACTGAAGTACCTGAAGTACTGTGCCATACTGTTGCAATAACAGTCTTTTTTAGCTGGGTAGGCCTGGCATGCAGAGGTAGTGAAGAGATCATTAGATATTGGCAAAATGGTAACTTTTTAATCATAGAACATATTGCACAGTATGATCCATTTTTGATGGGACACCTTAAAGTAACTGGCAATCCTGAAAGTGGTGCATCCATTAATTTTTCTTTTTTTAAACACTCAGGAACAAGCTGTCTTCTACTGCTATTTTCATGCTAATTGCTCTTCTGATTTTGCTAACTGCATGCCTCCCCTTCTCCTGTGGCCTTGCTGCACAAGACTTTCTTCTTTCTCTCACCCCTATTCTGTGCACCTCTCTAATGCAAGAGTTAGCCAGTATTCTCAATCATTCATCCCTTTCTCTGGTAAACTCTGGAACTCCCTGCCTGCTTCTGTATTTCCAGCTTCCTATGACTTGAATTTCTTCAAGAGGGAGGTTTCAAGACACTTATCCTTCAATTTTTGACTACTGCATTGGACCCTTTTCTGGGAGTGGCATCTCAGTGGGTTTTTTTTTTTTTATTGGATTTTTGTTGCCCTTGTCCAGTGTCCCTCATATATATATATATATATATATATATATATATATATATATATATATATATATATATATATATATATATATATATATATATATATATATATATATATATATATATATAAGTGCCTACAAACAGGAAAACTGCAACCATAACAACACTATAGAAAAAAGGTGGTAGCAGTGATCCTGGAAAGCATTTGGTGGGGCCCACTGATATACACAGTCAAAAGTTATTCTGATGAGTTCTGCATCACTAGGTACTTCAGAACAGAAAAAAAGGCTGGGAGCAGTGGAGATGTGGTTTTTATGTAGAATGATGAGAATTCCTTGGACTGCTAGAGCTACAAATGAAGAGGTACCAAGATGAGCAGGAACAGAAAGATTCCTTTTAAAAGATATAAAGAAGACAGCAGAACTTCTGTGGCTATATACTGAGAGCAGAGAGGATCAAAAGGAACTGCTTATTAGGAAGAGTGAAGGGAATGAGGAAGACAGGGAGTTAGGTTTATGGATGCACTGCTGGAACGAGTAGAAGGAGGATGGAGAGCTGTGGATCTGGTCAGACTAGTAGATGACAGAGGAAAATTGAGATTCATGGTCACCTATGTCACTTGACAGGTAACCCAGTAATGTTAGGTTTGTGTCCGTAGGTGGTCCAGGGATGTGCAGTCCCTTTTCTTGGTCATTTTCTTTTTTTGAGTTCACATTTTCATGGTCACCAAAAAAGGATACAATATTATTAAACATTTTTCCTATCCCAGCAATAAGAATGACTAAAAATACTTCTTCACTGAGGGGGAAAATATAAAAAAAGAAAAAAAAACTTATCATGGACTTCTAATTCTTTTTAGGAAATGCAGCGTTCCTTCATCACTTCAATGGGCCATGAGAACATTTCTTTAAGTGAACGTGCTCGGTGTGACGATTCGGTTTTTACGTTCAGTCGTTTTCTTTCTTTATGGAGTCGTACATTTACAAGTTATCGCCACAATTTCATTCACGACTATTACTCTTGATATTTTCACTACTTATTTATCATTTTACTTCACTATCTCTCAACCTTCTTGTCTACGTGTCTACCTATCTGCCGGCCATCTCTCAACCTTCTTGTCTACGTGTCTACCTATCTGCCGGCCAACATGTGGATTTGAATACTAAATTGTGCGTCTTGTGGGAGAAATACAAAGCGAACGGGCTGGACAATGTGTGAAGGATTACTGCTTAGAATGCTGGCAGACAGGGCACGGTGGGGAGGAGGAGGATGGGCAAGCTGGACTACGGTGGATTACACGAGAAGAACAGACACATGGAGGCTTGCTGGCTTAGAACGGGGCTTTGTACTGAGCTAAACACTGCAGCTCGAACAGATAGAATCAAACAAGACTTCTTTTCCTGCTATATCCTTTCCTTAGCGTGCTGGCAAGGGACGAAGTATTGTTGGATGGACGCGGATGGTGGATGTGGGGATCGAGTCATGGCTGAGAAAGTGGATGTAGACATGTTAAATTTGAAATGAGTTTAAAAGTGGAACATAGGGCAAGTGGAGTGTGGCGGGAGGATGGAGAGCTGTAGGGTTGTGGTGGAGGGCGGCGTGGGGGTGGAGGCAAGCCGGCAGCACTCACTTCAATAGCAGCAAGTCAGGCAGATATACGTTTAGCTTTACATATTCTCAGATCTCTCGTCCATTTCATCTCTCCGCCGCGGGATTATGGATTCTGTGCTTCTTCCCCTCTGCCGTGTGTCCCTCACCTTCTCCACTGGATTTGTGCACGGAATATCTATTTAATACACATATGTGGACTTCTTTTTGTACCCAGATTCCTTCCCGGTGAGGTACGGTACTTTTTGGTCCATGCAAGATTTATATTTGACTTTACCTCAGCTCAGATTTTCCTTTGGTTCATTGATTTTGACTACTGGGCGGATCTAGTTTTTCTTCTTTCCTCATCTCTTTTATGCACTCCGCCTTATTGTTTTCTGGTCTGCCTCTTTTGTGCTTTGTATTTAAACATTTTCCACGTATATATGACGCTCGTCGGCCTGTTGTACATTTTTTTATATTCTCTTTACACAAAGCCTCCCTGCGCCCTTTTTAATAATTCGTGCTGTGTACATGTAGAGCAAACAAGCACACATGCACACAAAGACACACACACACACACACACACACACACACACACACACACACACACACACACACACACACACACACACACACACACACACACACACCACCTAATTCTTTCATAGGCAAAATAGGACACTCAGAGTAGCCGAAGCCCATCCACCGTGGAGAGAAACACCTTTTAAGATCACCAGCCTCCACTCCACCACTCGGGTCCAAGGCAGGGATGTAAAGATAGAGCGAATCGGGTCTTACCAACAAGCTCAGTTACTCATCTTCGGCATAAAGGCTTAGCAACGCACTAGATAAGGCTCTTTTTTACCCTCTCCTTTATTTTGTCCTCCTAAACAGTGCAAAAGTAAATTAGAGTTCATATTCTTTCATCCCTTTTACTGATGAATTCTTACTACGCCTGTCTTTTATTTTTCCTTCCTACGACCACTTCCCAAACTACCCAGAGAGAGAGAGAGAGAGAGAGAGAGAGAGAGAGAGAGAGAGAGAGAGAGAGAGAGAGTGAGTGAGTGAGTGTGTGTGTGTGTGTGTGTGTGTGTGTGTGTGTGTGTGTGCATGAGCAAGTATTGGACACACACGTATTTATCATGCAAAATTTATCAATCTCTCATATTCATGGCCTCCGGGATGTGTCTAACTCCTACTATCCTTAACTGCAGCAACATATACTCGTGTAAGAATGACAAGGAAGTCACTGAGAAAAATATAATGCATTTCTATTGATGCTGGTGAAGGAAGACTGGCCGAGCGGAAAGCATGACCGTCCAGGTGGTATATGCGGTGTAATCTGCCATTGACTGGTAGAAGGGATGAAGGCCGTCATCAGGGCAGGCAGACGGTGCTTGCCTATATAGTGCCTGGATGCATCGTTGCGCCTCACAGCTAAGGGGAAATAGACAGGGAGGCAGGGAAGGCAGATGGTGCTTGCCTGGATGCTGCGTCTGTGCCTCGTTGCGTTGAGGTCCTTACAGCTAAGGGGAAGTAGACACAGACGAGTCTTAACCCTTCCCTGCGAACATTATCCATTTTGAAGTCCTGTTTTCAACCTGTTAGTGCCTTTCTCTCAAGCCATAGTTAGATTTCACCTTTACAAGGGCTCACTGCTGGACGCGGCCTCCGCTGCACGAGGGAATGCACCAGGACAGGACAAGGCAGGCTTCCCCCGCATAGAATAGATTGTAAAGCTGTGTAAGAGAGAGAGAGAGAGAGAGAGAGAGAGAGAGAGAGAGAGAGAGAGAGAGAGAGAGAGAGAGAGAGAGAGAGAGAAAGTAATAATAAAGCTAGATAAAGACAAATCAAGTGAATCAATATGTAGTTAAATGAAGAGACAAGTCAGTAAATAGATTAACGTCTAGTCGCATTAACACACAAGAGCTACTGAGATAGAGCACCATATAAAATTAATACCATTAGCTCCTCTGACTCCCCCCTCCCCCCTGCCTGCCTAGTTAACTGTTATACCTATTAATCAAACTAGATGAATGTGTGTAGGACTACAGGCCATTGTCGTTGTGTCGAGTACCACTAATGCCGTGGCAATGATCGAGGAAACTTCTGTAATAACAAGTTAGGAGAACAACGAACAACTGTATCATATCTTGTGTATTGTAAGTGACGGCAGCCCAAGCAAGACTCAATCCTTTGTGTTAGAGAGACAAGGGAGTGGATTCTGGTGGCGAGGAAACACGGGATGATCCAGGAGAGTTCTTCTCTTATATTTAGACGACCGCCTTTGTTACTTGTCATTCTATGAAGAAGACGACAATCAAAATATCGGAGAGAGAGAGAGAGAGAGAGAGAGAGAGAGAGAGAGAGAGAGAGAGAGAGAGAGAGAGAGAGAGAGAGGGTGTGTGTGTGTGTGTGTGTGTGTGTGTGTGTGGTGCTGCTGCTGTTTCATCCTGTGTCTCTTTTTCCTCATCACACTCCATCGATCCCTTTGTTTTCACATTCACGACGCAGGCAACACATTGGTGAGGGAAGAGACTCACGCAGCCACACTGAGGCACACCCTGTACACACATATCGCCCTCCCTGTAGTGTATAAAGCTAGTAAATGTCTCGAGATTCACCAGCGTCACGTAATTCACAGTTTTTCGTATATATATATATTCACGGTCGAAAAAGAGGCGCTGAAACATGTCATAATATCTGCCCACTTGTTCATTCCCGGTGGAGTCCTTCCCTTCACCGCCTCACATCTGCAGCCTTCTCACGGCGCTGCATTCCTCCCTCCTTCCCTTCCTCATCTTTTCTCCACCACCACGTTTTCTTTCCCCTCTCCCTGCCACACCTCTCCACTCCCTCCACTCCGACGCACTCCTTCCTAATCTCCTTGCTAAAGTTCTTGCAGTAAATCCAATATTTATCGTGGAACTTGACAGCAAAATTTATCCTTATGACCGAGGTGTTTCTGTAATAAAATGGTAATGTAAATATGTAAGGCTCAACAACTTTTCTCCTTTGTGGCTAAAGAATGCAGCTGGACTATTTTTACACTCGCCTCCTGTATTGCGGCCAGAGAGACACGCCGGGGATGGAGGGAGGAGGGGAGGCATGTGAGGGCCTGGAAACTTTCAATGATAGCTTAAGTAGTTATTGGTTCAGTAACTTAAGCTCGCGGACACATGTTGGGAAGACTGCTAGTGGTGTTTGGACGAGACGCTGGTGAGGACAGGGTGTTGCCATAGACTGCCTTGGATGAAAGCACTGCCACCACCACCCCCGTCATGGATTCAGGAAGACGTGGACTGCGGTGGCAAGGGAAGGGTGTTGTGGTGGTGGTGATAGGAGTACGGAGAAAACCACGTGTCACTCGCGATGGCACACACACACACACACACACACACACACACACACACACACGAGTTGGCGTGACTAGCAAATCTTAAAGTTTCTCGCCCGTGTAAAACAGTAATCAGTTTGCTTATTGTTCCTCGACCGTGCCATAGTTGAAACATTCCTCGAGATTGTTGCTTACTTTGTGAATTAGCTGTGTGTGTGTGTGTGTGTGTGTGTATGCTCAATACTTCCCTCATAATCCAGAGCAGGACATGGCAGGTAATCAGATACTGTAACTGGAGAGCTCAAGAAAAAAAATACGAGAGGGTAGAAGAGGACGGAAGCCAGAAGAGCAAGCCAATACTGCAGCATCAAAGCCAGCCACCTAGAGTGTGATAATATTGTGTCAAGGGAACTGTCATGCTTAGCACCGGTCATTCGCTCAACAGAATCCCCACAACTCACAACACGACAGGAGCACAACTGCAACCTCTAGAACACAGATTGTATCAAATCAGAGAAAAGAAAGAATATGTAGTTAAAGTGCACATCTTTACTTCTAGCATTTTCTGTCGCCCTCCTATCGCCCCCGCTCTGCCTCCAACATCCGCTTCCCCGCCAACACCCGCCCACACCATCACCTCTCCCTCGCAGTGCTTCTCGTCGCCCACACCATGACCTCTCTCCCTCGCAGTGCTTCTCGTCGCCCACACCATGACCTCTCTCCCTCGCAGTGCTTCTCGTCGTCTCGACAGCGCCTGCCCAGGTGGATGTTTCTTCTTCGTTTGAGAAACTCACCTGGATGGTCCTGTCGGAGGTAAATCATAACTCCCTGCAGTGCACGGGGCCATAAGGCTTCCCACCTGACACCTCAGACTGGGTAATTACCATTATTCACAGTGCAGTGACAAGAACACGAGCCACCACGTAATGTGTTTAGGTGCAACTGCAGGGAATTAAATAGGTCTGATTACTGTAATGTAGCTCACGCCACGCTGCGAACCCCCCAAGCCGAGCAGCGGGGGTAACAACAACGTCAGATGGAGTGACATGCGTGTGCCGCTGCCCTGAGCCTTGTGTGAGCCTCGCTGGTGGGCGCGGCGAGGAATCACGTGCGCTGCTGGTGATCCTGTGTTGGTCATGAGTCTGGCGCATCACATCCTTGCATGCGGCATGATGGCCTGCATTTGTGGCGCGTGTGTGTGTGTGTGTGTGTGTGTGTGTATGTGTGTGTGTGTGTGTGTGTGTGTGTGTGTGTGTGTGTGTGTGTGTGTGTGTGTATGTGTGTGTGTGTGTGTGTGTGTGTGTGTGTGTGTGTGTGTGTGAAATTTGACACACTTTTTTTGTGTGTATTTTAACATAAAAAAAATGTAGTGCTAAAAAATGTAGTACTATGTTTTATGAGTACAGCGTAGTGAATGACTAGCCTGGGGTGATGAGGACGCACAGCTCGTGATGGCAGGTGATGGAAGTCAAATAATTACTTTTTCTTGACTCGAATTCACACGGACAATATAAGGACGGAAAAAACTGTAATCGAAACATGATTTTATTCCTTTCATCCAGCCTGTCCTTTCCTGCCCTGACCTGTATCGCTTCGTCACTCCCAGCCTAGCTCCTTCCAGCCCCGCCCTGTCCCTCTCTAGCACTTCGACCTCTGCCTCACGCTATTCCCTCATCGTGTCTTTCATCTATAATTATAATTGCAGCGGCCACACAAAGTTTATGGTTTTGACTTAGTGTGGGCATGTCAGAGCATTCATGAATTGCTTGCATGTATTCTTGTGTGTTTTGTGTGGCCATGTTTCAGTGAGTTACGGTCATGTGATGTGTCCGTGGCTCTGTGGCAGTGTGTTGTGGTGTTTACTTAATAGTAATGGAAGAAAATGATCCAGAACTGTTAATGTGAGCAACTCAACTTCATATTTTTTAAAGAATTCTTGCTGACGAATCCACGTGGCAACGCTGCGGTAATATGAAAACTTAATACATACTTGTTTGTACACTCCATAGGCCGTTCCATTTTCCCTCCTATTTTTCCTTCAATCTCTCGTGACGCTCGTATAAGTCTTGCCCCAACATTTGCCGCGCCGCACCGCCTTCCTTTTTCTGGAGTGTTCCCGTCACACCGATCAAACACGAGGGCATCGCTGATCCCAATATATATATATATATATATATATATATATATATATATATATATATATATATATATATA
Source organism: Scylla paramamosain (assembly GCF_035594125.1). Classification (NCBI taxonomy): domain Eukaryota; kingdom Metazoa; phylum Arthropoda; class Malacostraca; order Decapoda; family Portunidae; genus Scylla; species Scylla paramamosain. The sequence goes on from NC_087165.1 coordinate 1,821,999, forward strand.
TATATATATATATATATATATATATATATATATATATATATTATTTTATTTATTTATTTTTTTTCCACATTGCCAGCGTCCTGTCACACCTGTCAGCCACAGCAGTGACTGGCATGTGTGGCGCGGCATGAACAGTCTGGCCTGACCAACAGCTGCGGGGCTGCACTGGTACACACCTGCAGCTGCAGGGCTGCTGCGAACGACAAAAGCAGCACACAAGTTTATTCGTACAGGTGATCATGGCAAACTGGTGCAGCTGTTTTGTTTTCAGTAAGAACACAAGTTTCTTTCTCAATAAAGTGTATTTCCTGAATTGAGTTTGCCCCGCTCACAGAGATGTATAATAAAATTTAATGACGTCATTGGCTCCCGAGGCAGCGGCATTGTTACTCTCCTGACGGCGGCCGTTCCCGCCTTCCCGAACATTAGCCCAAGTCTGCCTGCTGAAAAATGTACTCTTAACTCCCACCCATTTTGCTTTCATTGCCGCTGAAGCCCTGGGCTACTTACTGCTGGTTCCGGCTGTTTGCTGCGCCTAACAGCGCGGCGGCGGAACTTTCAAGAAACGCGATGTTTCACACTATTGCTTCCTGTTTTTTTTTTCTTTTTACATTATATTTTTGCTAGCGAGTGAATTAGTGAAAGTAAAGGAGATAATTGAGATATTGTAAGGGTTAAAAGACTCTGTATTAGTGTACTTAGTGGCGAGATGTTGTATCTCACATTAATTCTGAAGAGAGGGAGGGATTCGAAGGAAAAGTTGGCTTGGTAGATACGAGTCATGAAAACTTCCTGTGTTGTCATTAAGGGGAGAACTTTAGGCTTTAAGGTGAATATAATATTGATAAACAATGTAATATTATTCAGTCAAGCAACATGACTCGAAGAGAGACGCAAAATAATACACTTCAAAAAGGAGAGTTGAAACAGTTGCAATGAAAACTGCACGCGGGAACCCTGAGTGTTTGAGTGGCGGAGGAAAAATACTGTGAGGTATTTTGACTGTTTAGGAAGAAAAGACAAAGATGAGGCAATGAAAGGGGAAAAATAGATAGAAGCAACGTTTGAAAGGGAAGGGACAGAGTAAGTGCCACGTCCCAAGATACTGCTGAAGAGGACACGAGGGAAAGACCTTCAGATGGAAATGAGGGGAGGGAAAGAAGACCTGTGGATATAGCTGTACTTGGCGACCTTTCTGTTGATCCTGCTGTAGGGGACGAGGTGTTGCACGCGTACTGCCATTCTGTGAGTCTCCATTTGCTATTTATCTCCTTCAATAACTAATTTCTTGGTGTTAATTTTGTGTTGTCTTTGTGGCGGTGGCGCTGTGGTGGCGTCTGACGAGAGGTAAGGGGCTTGTTTAGTGTTTGTTCGCTAATTGTAGTCAGTTCTTAGCATCGTTTTCTGTTCTAGTGAATCATGGAGCCGAGCACAGCAGCCAGGCGTCAGAGTACAAGTCCGGGTTTTTCTCAGCCATCTTGTTCCTTACATACAGATAATCCCTGGGTGAACCGCTCCTCCTTAGTCTTCCTCGGTGCAGTGGTTGTTTTATTATAATTTTGCGTGTTAATGCATTACTAAGAGGTCTGCAGAAACGTATGTAAATGATGTTAATTTTTAATACGTTGGTAGGAACCCAGCAGAAAAGAGTGTACATAATTGCTAAGCCAGCGGGTCGGTAATCATGATTAATATTGCAGTGCACCAAGATTCAGGAAGCTTCTCCTGGTGTGTGCTGGGGAAGTAAATGAGCTTGCATTCCCGCGTCTTTCAAAACATCCACCAATATTCCGTCCTCTCCCGGGCCTTTCTTGCTTCGTTCCTTGAAGGGCAGAGGCTACAGCGTTCGTTGTCATCTGGTGAAATGTTTATTGCTCTCACCGTGATATTAAAACACTGAAAGTATGCGTGCATATTTTTTCTGCCATTTTATTCTTATGGTCAATGGCTTCATCCTCTCCGTCTTTCAGAATCATTCTTCGTTTGACTGAAAGGAAACCTCTTGCCATTTTCAATGATTTTTACTTTTATATTTTCAACTTTCATATTTTATTTTTTTTCCTTGGTCTTTTCCTTGTTAATTAATTTGTCAGTTTTATTTTGTCATTTTTATCTCTTTTTTTTTTTTTTTTTAATTGTGTATTCACTGTTCCTCTCACACCTTCAAAGGTCACCTTGTAAGATTTTTTTCCGTGTTGACATTTGCTGGAGTCTTTCCTCTGCACTTTCCGCTGTCAGGTCTTTTCAAGTTTATTGTTACAGTGTCATCTTCAACAGTTGCAGTCTGAAATATGTTATTTATTTGAAGATGAAAATAATTCAAATTGTGTATGGGCAGCGGTGGTCTCACAGCCCCAGGTTGTATGAGAAATTCATTGCCTAGGACCTGCCTACTGAGGAGAGAGAGAGAGAGAGAGAGAGAGAGAGAGAGAGAGAGAGAGAGAGAGAGAGAGAGAGAGAGAGAGAGAGACCGCCTAGTATTTAAATACGTGCTGCTATTCTCCCAATCCTTGTCACCTGTCTTCGGAAACGCGTGTTGAACATGTACTCGTGTAGCCAATAACTCGCGTGGAGGAAGCAGATTAACTGGGGAAATCTTGCACACCTTTGGCGGGTGGACTGATTGTTTTCGATTTTTTTAGTCTGAACGTTTTCGACAGACTAACATGTTTAAGAATGAATATTTTCGACAATGATTTGGCAACTTAGACTGACTATTTTCGATGGTTCTGCAATATATTTTTCAATCATGATTATTTTCGACACATTAAAAACATTGGTTGGAATGTTTTTGAAACTAAATAAACTTCACTATGAATGTTTCCGACAGTAAAAAAATATTGAACTGAATGTTTTCGACACTAAAAAATGGTAAATTCTGAATGTTTTCGACACTGGATAAAATGAACTGTCACATCACGTCACGTTTAGACTTAAACAAAAGACTATAAAAACTAACCTAACCTAACCTAACCTAACCTAACAAGATAATAATCAAAGAAGGTCTAAAATGGCTGAATGAAGTGTCGAAAATATTCCAAAAAATATTGATTTAGGTCAATGATGTGTCGAAAATAATCCAAACTGTAAATAGCCAAACTGTAAATATTGATTTAGGTCAATGATGTGTCGAAAATAATCCAAACTGTAAATAGCTAGGTAATTGTTGTGTCGAAAATAATCCAAAACGGACACTAAATGTGTAAGAGTTGTGTCGAAAACAGTCCAAAAAAACATAAAATGGGTTGTCGAAAATAATACTTCTTGGCAAGAATCGAAAACATTCAGTTTAGATTACTTTTGTAGAAAATCGAAAACATTCAGACTAAAAAAATCGAAAATAATCAGCGACCTCCCTTTGGCGCTCCTCTGTACAAGGCGGAGAAGAGAAGGGCGGAGGATAAAACCAGAATTCCGCGCTCTTCACTGCAAGGTCCACGGCGCCCAAATTGAGGCGCTGTCCTCACTCACCCGGATGAAACGCGAGTAGTCTTCTTCCCTCCCTTCCTCCCTCCCTCCCAGCTTTTCCTTGTGTCCCTTCCTCTTGTCCCTTTCATTTCCTCTCCTGACCTTATCCTTCTCTTCCATCCCACCTTGCCTTTTCTGCTTCCTCCTCACTTCTTCCTCAGCTTTCTCCCCGCTCCGCTCGCTTCCTCCCTCCTGGATGATAAAACTTGAGACCTGCCAATATCAGGGCAATGCTTCATATTGCGCCCCGTGGTGGCGCCCACCACGGGGCGTCAGTGCGCCCAGTGGTGGCGGCGGTGGTGGTGGTGGTGGTGGTGGTGGTGTGATGGAGAGTGAGTGTCCGTTTATTGTACATTCACTTCAGTATTGGGTAAGATCATGGCCGGGGAAGGTTTGCTCACTCCCTTCTCTGCTAATCCGTTTAATCTTGTTAACCATTATGTGGTTTTAATGCGCTCTCTTTTTGCGTGAGTGGGAAACTATTGTATTGGTAGTTCTCTTTCTTATGATTAACTACAAATAAATTATATGGATGGCATTTCTTTTTTCTACTGTCTTGCACGATTTGAAGATGGCAGCATGAAGGCATCTCCAGATCTCATTTAACCTCCGCGACTGGAATCCCATTTCCATTAACATTTTTTCCGCGTGGCTGTAATTAATCACCCCTTTTTTTTTATGCAGCTCATGACTGTCCTCTTTACACGTTTAAAAATAGTTTCAGGTTTACCTTTACAGTTCAGTATACGATGTGTTTGTAATTCTGAGGGCAGTGCACCGAGGAGGAAGTCTTTAATTTTGTATCTCATGCCCTTTGGGTGTAAATAGAGGCGTGTGATTCGTTCTCGTGTCGTCTTGCTCTTTTTACCGCGTGAGAGCGAGAGATGGAAGGTCTGGGAGGGTATTCTATCAGCCTGTCACCATCACTGGGCGTCTGGTTGCCTGGCGTCACGTGTCCTCCCCGAGCGCTCAAGGTTTTTATCCCCTCATGACTCTTTGTGGCCACTATGGGAAGTCGCCTGTCTTTTTAATTAACCACCTGTCCACTATAAATACCCCAAAATATTTACCTGTCCTTAATAAATACGCGAGACAATTTACCTGTCCTACCTGTACTTTTACTTAGACGAGAATATGCACCAATCACTATCTCGGAACAGAAGTGACCTGGTTTAGCCTCGTTCCGTGACCTGATGATCACGTGACAAGGCAATTAGCGATGCTTTCTGTTGCTAATAATGTAAAGGTGGTTGTGTCATTAGTGTTTTTTTTTTTTTTTTAATGTAAGGACGACACTGGCCAAGGGCAACAAAAATCTAATAAAAAAATGCCTACTGAAATGCCAGTCCCGTAAAAGAGTCAAAGCAGTGGTCAAAAATTGGTGGATAAGTGTCTTGAAACCTCCCTCTTGAAGGAATTCAAGTCATAGGAAGGTGGAAATACAGAAGCAGGCAGGGAGTTCCAGAGTTTACCAGAGAAAGGGATGAATGATTGAGAATACTGGTTAACTCTTGCGTTAGAGAGGTGGACAGAATAGGGGTGAGAGAAAGAAGAAAGTCTTGTGCAGCGAGGCCGTGGAAGGAGGGGAGGCATGCAGTTAGCATGATCAAAAGAGCAGTTAGCATGAAAATAGCGGTAGAAGACAGCTAGATATGCAACATTGCGGCGGTGAGAGAGAGGCTGAAGACAGTCAGTTAGAGGAGAGGAGTTGATGAGACGAAAAGCTTTTGATTCCACCCTGTCTAGAAGAGCAGTATGAGTGGAACCCCCCCAGACATGTGAAGCATACTCCACACATGGACGGATAAGGCCCTTGTACAGAGTTAGCAGCTGGGGGGGGTGAGAAAAACTGGCGGAGACGACTCAGAACACCTAACTTCATAGAAGCTGTTTTAGCTAGAGATGAGATGTGAAGTTTCCAGTTCAGATTATAAGTAAAGGACAGACTGAGGATGTTCAGTGTAGAAGAGGGGGACAGTTGAGTGTCATTGAAGAAGAGGGGATAGTTGTCTGGAAGGTTGTGTCGAGTTGATAGATGGAGGAATTGAGTTTTTGAAGCATTGAACAATACCAGGTTTGCTCTGCCCCAATCAGAAATTTTAGAAAGATCAGAAGTCAGGCGTTCTGTGGCTTCCCTGCGTGATATGTTTACCTCCTGAATGGTTGGACGTCTATGAAAAGACGTGGAAAGTGCAGGGTGGTATCATCAGCGTAGGAGTGGATAGGACAAGAAGTTTGGTTTAGAAGATCATTAATGAATAATAAGAAGAGAGTGGGTGACAGGACAGAACCCTGAGGAACACCACTGTTAGTAGATTTAGGAGAAGAACAGTGACCGTCTACCACAGCAGCAATAGAACGGTCAGAAAGGAAACTTGAGATAAAGTTACAGAGAGAAGGATAGAAACCATAGGAGGGTAGTTTGGAAATCAAAGCTTTGTGCCAGACTCTATCAAAAGCTTTTGATATGTCCAAGGCAACAGCAAAAGTTTCACCAAAATCTCTAAAAGAGGATGACCAAGACTCAGTAAGGAAAGCCAGAAGATCACCAGTAGAGCGGGCTTGACGGAACCCATACTGGCGATCAGATAGAAGGTTGTGAAGTGATAGATGTTTAAGAATCTTCCTGTTGAGGATACATTCAAAAACTTTAGATAGGCAGGAAATTAAAGCAATAGGACGGTAGTTTGAGGGATTAGAACGGTCACCCTTTTTAGGAACAGGCTGAATGTAGGCAAACTTCCAGCAAGAAGGAAAGGTAGATGTTGACAGACAGAGCTGAAAGAGTTTGACAAGGCAAGGTGCAAGCACGGAGGCACAGTTTCGGAGAACAATAGGAGGGACCCCATCAGGTCCATAAGCCTTCCGAGGGTTTAGGCCAGCAAGGGCATGGTAAACATCATTGCGAAAAATTTTAATAGGTAGCATGAAGTAGTCAGAGGGTGCAGGAGAGGGAGGAACAAACCCAGAATTATCCAAGATAGTTTTTAGCAAAGGTTTGAGCGAAGAGTTCAGCTTTAGAAATGGATGTGATAGCAGTGGTGCCATCTGATTGAAATAAAGGAGGGAAAGAAGAAGCAAAGTTATTGGAGATATTTTAGGCTAGATCTTGAAAGGTTTTGACACTGTTAATGAAGGAGTTTTTGGCTAGTTGGAGATCAGACTTGGCATGGTTCCGGGCAGAAATATAAAGTGCATGAGATTCTGGTGATGGAAGGCTTAAGTACCTTTTGTGGGCTACCTCTCTATAATGTATAGGACGAGAACAAGCTGTGTTAAACCAAGGTTTAGAAGGTTTAGGTTGAGAAAAAGAGTGAGGAATGTACGCCTCCATGCCAGACACTATCACCTCTGTTATGCGCTCAGCACACAAAGACGGGTCTCTGACACGGAAGCAGTAGTCATTCTAAGGAAAATCAGCAAAATACCTCCTCAGGTCCTCTCAACTAGCAGAGGCAAAACGCCAGAGGCACTTTCACTTAGGGGGATCTTGAGGAGGGATTGGAGCGATAGGACAAGATACAGATATGAGATTGTGATCGGAGGAGCCCAATGGAGAAGAAAGGGTGACGACATAAGCAGAAAGATTAGAGGTCAGGAAAAGGTCAAGAATGTTGGGCGTATCTCCAAGATGGTCAGGAATACGAGTAGGGTGTTGCACCAATTGCTCTAGGTCGTGGAGGACAGCAAAGTTGAAGGCTAGTTCACCAGGATGGTCAATGAAGGGAGAGGAAAGCCAAAGCTGGTGGTGAACATTGAAGTCTCCAAGAATGGAGATCTCTGCAAAAGGGAAGAGGGTCAGAATGTGCTCCACTTTGGAAGTTAAGTAGTCAAAGAATTTCTTATAGTCAGAGGAGTTAGGTGAAAGGTATACAGCACAGATAAATTTAGTTTGAGAGTGCTTGTGCAGTGCTTGTCAAACTTTTTCCGTTTTCCTATGAAATTTCTTGTGTAGTCTTAGTTTTTTTAGGGAATCTTGGCACATCTCCTATGCCTAAGAGAGACCTATTATTTTTGTTTTGAGTTTTGTAGGGAATCAGTTATCAAACACATTACAAGGAATCTCAGCACATACAACAAGCTTCACATGTCTAGGAACTAATGGTCTGTATTCCTTGCAGGTGTGAAGTGTGTGGCTTCCACCTCACCATCCTATGAACAGCCTGCAGGAATCTCTATCAGCACCTGCTTCTGCAATATTGGAATCTGGTTATCAAATAGTGCTGTCACACTGGGCCTGACATACTCCATTGCAATTGGGGAATCAAGCTTCACCAGGAAGAGAGGCCGAGCATCACGACCTTCAAGCCTTCAAGCCCTACAAGAGGTGTTAAGTATTGTCAGGACAAAACAGAGGGCCTGGTACAAGAGTTTTCATTGCAATCAAGGAAGAGTCAAGTTGCAGTAAGAAGAGTGTGTCAAGAATTTTAAGCAGGAGGAAGACTGTCAAGCAGTTGACGGCAGGAAGAACGCGTGAAATTCCCTTAAGTCGTGGCAGGACTGACAGGCAACCTTCATTCAACACCTGCAGAGGCACAAGAGTTGTGAGCAGTTTCACCAGGAAGAGTTTGCTCCTCACTCAAGCTGACACAAAGACACAAGAATTTGCAAGTGTTGTTCCTCCGAGACCCTGCTGCAAATGTTCTCCAATCCACTCCAGTCTGGGAAGGAAGAATGTAGGAAGTCCCTCTCTTCTGTACTCAACAAGCACCACCACCACCATCACCTTCATTCAGGCTTGGGACAAATTTTGTACAATAAACTCTACGAAACCAGTTTTACTGGAGTTTTCATTAAAACTGTTTGTTATTATTATTATTATTATTATTATTATTATTATTATTATTATTATTATTATTATTATTATTATTATTATAGTAGGTTTCATTACAATCCTTAATAATCAAGGCATTTAATAGTCATTCCTATTCTGAGATAAATGATGGTAGAGAGAGAGAGAGAGAGAGAGAGAGAGAGAGAGAGAGAGAGAGAGAGAGAGAGAGAGAGAGAGAGAGAGAGAGAGAGAGAGAGAGAGAGAGAGAGAGAGAGAGAGAGAGAGAGAGAGAGAGAGAGAGAGAGAGAGAGAGAGAGAGAGAGAGAGAAATATTAGTAATTGGTCAGGAGAATAACGTACAAATTTTTCCTTTTATAATGCAAAACTTTAAAAATATCAAAGCGTTCATTAACTAACCTGCACTCTTTTCAGTTACACTTTTTGATATAAATTGTTTTTGCTTTGAAGAGAGCAATGATGATAGAATCTAAGCAGATGCTGTCATGTTTGTTGTTTTGCTGTTAGTTTTTTTTTCTCTATGTATGTATAGCGTCGAAATAGCAAAGGCATCGTAGAAAACACTAACATCTGGATCTTCATCACTGTGTTTCAGGGAAAATATGAGTAAATCGTGTGAGTCTTGCAGTGGTAGGAAAGACGGCCTCCTGCGGGACCTTATCAAAAGAGCGTTTGGCACTCGTTTGGTAAGCTGCGGGACAAAAAAAAATAGGATGCCTTTGGTAATGCGTATATAGGAATATTATTGCCAGCGAAACACTACCTTGGCTTTGCAGTGAGGCTTTTGTATTTAGATGACCGCAGGAACTGAAATATGTAGACACAACTATACTAGGCAGGTCCTGTGAAAGGTATCACACTAAATGTATTGCTTCATCCAGACGAGTTAGCAGCACAAGCATGAAGGAGGGTCGATCTCACAGGTGTTTGCTTTTGTTGAGATCCTTACCAAGAAGCGGTGACATCCAGAACCAATAGCAACTACGATATTTTTGTGGTCTGTGGAGCCTTTGTTGTTGTTATTGTTTTGTTCTGTAAGACGACTTTATAGGGAACATCCTGTGTCCTCGCAGTAACCACAGGAAAAGGCAGGTATCTAACTAGGAGTAATCAGAGAGTTGTTGTTGTTGTTGTTGTTGTTGTTATTATCAGAACCACAAACGGAGGAAGGTGGATGTGTTGTATTACTGAGCAACAATAAAGAAAGAAGAATAGATGAGTCAGGCCACCTTGGCAGAGATACTCAAAAGGGATTTTCATGTTTTTTGCCGTGAATACTTTTTATGGCTAGACTGAAGTGGTACTTATTATTTTCTAAGTATGTCTTTGCTGTTGTTTTTAGGTTTGTACCGCTGAATGTTGGGAAGCTTTTTACTTATTATTATTTTATTTTCTTATTTGATCTTGTTATATATGTAATTGTGCTTGTTCGTTTTATTTTGTTGCAGCTGTTGTGCATATTTAACATTCTCAACGTTTCAAGTGTGTTCTGTTTTCAGTGTTGTTTTACATGTATCCATGTGTTCTTGCTTGGAGGAATTTGACACGTTTTATTTATGACTTCGTGTTTTTTTATTTTTTTATTTATTCTTTACTTTTTTGTTCATGTGTATGTTGTAACTCATGCAGTAAAGGATTTCTGGTGGTTCTGTTTATGATGCTCAAATTTTAGCTCTTTTTAGAATAGTCAAGCTGCATCACTTTTCTATATGGATGTTTTGGATATTTTCAGGAAAGGATGGCAGGTGGTGCCGCGGTGAACACTGCCAACACGTGCAGGAGGAAAGTGAGTACCTGTTTCATCACATCATGTTCACTCTGTTCTGGAACTCGCTGTTAATTTTTTTTTTCCATGTCAACTGAAACCTGTCACTGTTGCCTGCCTCTCTCTTCTTTGCTTCCCACGAATCTATGAAGGAAAGAAAGGATGTGCTTCCATAGTATCGTGTCAGTAGTATTATCCATTGAAGGATTAGTTTAAACCTTTTTCTAAAGCTTTTTTTTTGTCTCCCATTTTTGTGCCCTCATCTCCTCCCTAACATCTAGAGCTTCATTACATTATGTTTCAGGGAAAATATGAATAGATCGTGTGAGTCTTACCGAGGCAGGAAAGACGGCCTCCTGCGGGACCTTATGAAAAGAGCGTCTGACACTGGTTTGGTAAGCGACAAGACTAAAAAAAATAGGATGCGTTTGGTAATGCGTATATAGGAATGTTATTGCCAGCGAAACACTACCTTGGCTTTGCAGTGAGGCTTTTGTATTCAGATGACCGCGGGAGCTGAAATATGTAGACACAACTATACTAGGCAGGTCCAGTGAAATGTATCATACTAAATATATTGCTTCATCCAGACGAGTTAACAGCACAAGCATAAAGGAGGGTGGATCTCACAGGTGTTGGCTTTTGTTGAGATCCTTACCAAGAAGCGGTGACATCCAGAGCCAACAGCAACTACGATATCTTTGTGGTCTCTTGAGCCTTTGTTGTTGTTGTTGTTTTGTTGTGTAAGAAGTTATAGGGAACATCCTGTGTCCTCGCAGTAACCACACGAAAAGGCAGGTATATAACTAGGAGTGGTCAGAGAGTTGTTGTTGTTGTTGTTGTTGTTGTTGTTGTTGTTGTTGTTATCAGAAACACAAACGGAGGAAGGTGGATGTGTTGTATTACTGAGCAACAATAAAGAAAGAAGAATAGATGAGTCAGGCCACCTTGGCAGAGATACTCAAAAGGGACTTTCATGTTTTGTGCCGTGAATACTTTTTATGGTTAGACTGAAGTTGTACTTATTATTATTTTCTAAGTATATCCTTGCTGTTGCTTTTTTTTAGGTTTTATTTTGTTGCAGCTGTTGTGCATATTTAACATTCTCAGAGTTTCAAGTGTGTTCTGTTTTCAGTGTTGTTTTTCATGTATCCATGTGTTCTTGCTTGGAGGAATTTGACACGATTTATTTATGACATTTCGTGTTTTTCTTTAGTATTTATTCTTTCCTTTTTTGTTCATGTGTATGTTGTAACTCATGCAGTAAAGGATTTGTGGTGGTTCTGTTTATGATGCTTCATTTTCAGCTCTTTTTAGAATAGTCAAGCTGCATCACTTTCTTATGTGGATGTTTTGATATTTTCAGGGAAGGATGGCAGGTGGTGCCGCGGTGAACACTTCCAACACGTGCAGGAGGAAAGTGCGTACCTGTTTCATTACATCATGTGCACTCTGTTTTGGAACTCGATGTTAAACTTTTTTTTTTCCATGTCAACCGAAACCTGTCTGTTGCCTGCCTTTCTCCTGTCTGCTTCCCACGAATCTATGAAGGAAAGAAAGGATGTGTCAGTAGTATTATCCATTGAAGGATTAGTTTAAACCTTTTTCCAGAGCGTTGTTTTTGTCTCCCATTTTTCTGCCTTCCCAGGGTATATATATGAAAGAAGAATGTAAATTTAGTCTATAACATTCATTGTAACATGTATTCCAGTCTTTGTGTGTTTATTTTAGTGTATGCATAGAGAAAAGAAGGATTCGAAACGTGGTAATGAAAAGTACAATATTAAATAAATAGATAATAAATAAGTGAATAAATAAATAAATAAATAAATGGATGAATTAATGCATACCCTAGAGAACATTTCATACCTACTGAGCTTACCATAGCAAATACACTGATATGCTACAAAAAATGCACACAAGTATATGAAGATGGAAAAAAATGGGGGAAGTCTGTCTTGTGTTGTTGTTTCTATGGTTACTGCTCTTCTGAATTTGCCATCAGCATGCGTCTCTCCTTCCCCACGCTGACGCTACACAAGACTTTCACCTTTATTCCGTTCCCTTTCAGTAGTCCAGGAGTTAAGCAATATCTTCATTCTTTCATCCCCTTCATTAGTAAACTCTGGAATTCTCTGCCTGTTTCTGTTTTTTCCCCTTCCTGTGACTAGTTGTTTTAAGAGCATTGAGGCACTTCCAGAAACATATTTAGATTTTTTATTGTTGACTTTTTTTTCTTTTTTCTCTTATTTTGTCTGTATGTATGGAAGCGGCAACTGAAAAGATATTTTTTTGTTCCTCTGTTTGCCATTCGCCAAGAAGATATGAGAGTGTGAGTATAAGTAGTGGCTATATGCAAATGTTAGAATACCATTTTATACTGACTCTAAATTAAACATGTGTTGCATTGTTTACTGCAGTGTTTCAATTTGAGCCGTCCAATATCTTTTGCATCTAATTGATTTTTGTGTGCAGCTATTTGAATTTTTATTTCCAAAATGCAGTTTTATGTTTTTAAGAAGCATAAAGGGTTGGAGAAAAAAAAAAAAGCTTTCCTAAGTTGTAATAGATGAATGTTAATAACAGTAGTAGTAGTAGTAGTAGTAGTAGTAGTAAAGAGCAGGATTATCAGCTGCAGTGACACCAATTCAGTTTTTCTATTATTTATATCTTTTTACTATTATTCCACACCTTGTCAATCCATGCAAGGAAAAAAAAAGAAAAAAAAAAGAAAACGTATATTAAAAAAAAGTGAGAGGCAAGACCAGCAAGTGAAACACGCCCTGCCTTCTTTATAGACTTCACGTGTTTACTGCCGCGCTTCCTGCCTGATAATTACACAGTCTTACGCTGGAGGCGCTTAATGTGGTGCATTTGTATGAAAGAATTTACTTTTTGCCATGAATGTTTCTCTCTCTCTCTCTCTCTCTCTCTCTCTCTCTCTCTCTCTCTCAGTGACGTGCAGCAGTGTGTATGTCGAGAGCAGAGCAAACGGCCAAATGTACGACGACGGGCTAGTGTTTGTATGCGCCACGTGGGGTGTGCAGTTTGTATTTAAAAGAGGAAGGCAAGTGGTCGGGCAGGGACAAGGAGGAGAAGGAGGAGGAGGAGGCGTAGCGTAGCGTAGTCTGGATGGCGTGCAGGATTATGTGACGCTCAGAGGCAGCTTCCCTACACTGTAAGCTTCTATTAGAGTGAGCCACGTGACGGGGTGCGCTCTCAGGGTGATTGCTTGTATTCTATGTAGCCTGGCGGGGCTGTGGCACTCCCTGCAGGTTATTGGCTCAGGAGGGTGAGGTAATGTCGGATGTTAGTGTGGTACTCTGCTGTGGGTGATGAGTTGTGTTTGTAATGATACAGCGCCTAAAGTTTGTTAAAGTGATGCAGGTTGTAGAGCATAAATACAGTGACATCATCACCACTATAGTCTCTCCCTTTACGCTGTAACGGAATGATGTAGTTGTGGTGATGTAGTCTGGGATAATGATGTACACTTGAAAAAAAAAAAATCCCTGTAATATCAATAGTTCCATTCTCGTGAAAGGTTCAGTGTTCCTTCATTATTTTGTTTATCTTCAGCATTTCCACTTTATGTTCACTTAACTTGACAAGTGTGTTCCACGTGTGTCCCTAGGCGAAAAAAAGTACCATTTTATACTCCTTTTTTCATATCTTGATTTATACAAAACTTTTTTCATCGATGTACTCTGTAAAACACTATTTTCTTTTTTGTCTGCCTTCTTTTTGTCATTATATGTTTCTAGCTACAAGTAAGTTTTTCCAGAAAAGAAAAGAAAAAAAATATCATACTGTTATTATATTCTTTTTTCATATCCTCACACAGAACAATTTTTAACATTAAATAGGGGTAAACTTTAGTCTCACCCCCTCCATCTCATTTTAATTTGTTTATAGAAAGGAAAAAATCTAAGTTCTTTTCCATATTTTCATTCATATAGACATTTTTTTTTTGTCTTTAATAATGTATAGGATTAAAACATAGTCTCACTTCCTCTATCTCCTTTTTGCCGTGATATGTTTTGACCCTACACGCTGGTATGGTCCGTCTGCCCGTCTTGCCCGCCCCCATCCCCCTGACAGACCCGCGTGTAGCCGTGGAGTGTGGCTCCCCAAATGGTCATCCAGCATTGCTCTTAAAAATGATCCCGTGATGCGTCTACAGAATGGTTGCTTAAAGTGTGTTGCTGGGGTGGGGGCCTGGGGGGGAAGGGGACTGATGTGGCTCTCTTGCCTAGAACGCTCTCTCTCTCTCTCTCTCTCTCTCTCTCTCTCTCTCTCTCTCTCTCTCTCTCTCTACAAAGGAATACAAAGGAATGCATTGGAAGACCAAACCTTGAGGTACTGACGAGGCTGTTTGGATAATTATTCTACATTAACTATTTGTGGGAGATACAGGATAGTACAGAAGGTTCCCCCCCAACAATCCCTCCAGCAGAAGCTGACAAGATACAGGAATTGATACCACGTGGTATAGAAAAACCACATAGAATTTGAGAGAATAGTGAGGGAAAGAGTTGTGGTCTGTCTACTTTTGTTTGTGTGGTGTGTGCTTAGCGCAGGTGAAGGCACAGTTTGGTTGTTGAGGGGTGGTGCAGCATCCTTGCGTTGCGCTTTCCAGGGAGGCGGCCGTCAATCAGGCCACAGCTTCGGTCACTGGGTCTGTGTACCTTCCCTTTAGGGGCTGCATACACAGGTTATTCCCTGCAACTTTGACCTCTAGTACTTAAAATCACAAAGTTGATCAATAACAGGAGAATGCGGACGAAGAAAATGAGGTTTACATGTGATTACATAGGATAACCAAAACAGAAACACTCCCACAGGTCTTTACATAACGCTTTGGAATTAATTTAGATTAAGTACCATTTAATAAAGTAAGCTAGAGCAGTGTATGACTTCTGCCAAACTGACACGCCCTTGTGCTTGTGCTGGCGTGGGAAAACCATCGTGCAGTGTGGGAAAAACTGGCTGCATTTTGATTGGAAAGAATGAAGTGAGATTTTATTATTATTCCTATGCAAAAAGAAAAAAAAAGGAGGAGGAGGAGGAGGAGGGAGGAGGAGGAGGAGGAGGAGGAGGAGGAAGAGGAGGAGGATGAGGTGGTGGTGGTGGTGGTGGTGGTAGAGTTTGTAATTTTTCTGTTCCTCCTCCTTAGGGTGAATTGATGATTTTTTCACTCTTCTGAAAGGACTCTTGAGAACTCTTCGGGACTGAATGTAATGCAGGTCTTGCGAGTGATGCTCGTCAGAGAGAAGCATGTGTTCTTTAAAATTTCAGTACTTTTTTTTTTTGGTGCGTTGAGTTAGGTATTCATTTACTTTTATGATCAAGTGTCATCTGACTACCACTTAATGCTTCCTTGAACTGCCTTACTACGGTTCTTTTCACGGATAAAAATTCCAAATAACGTGTTACATTTCATTGGTGGCATGATTTCCCTTTAAAATGAATGCAAAGCAATCAATGTGGCACGTTCCATATCCATTATTGTGTCACTTTATTATGCATACAAACACTCCTATTAACGTATCACATCCCGCCCCTGGTGTGATTCCCCTCACCATGAATACAAAGCAATCCAAACGCTACAGTTCAGCCCTGCTCATGAAACACACGCTCTGATACAACTAGGCTTTTCACTTACTTTCAGCCCTTGTTTTCTCTTTAATAGTGCGAGAGTTGACCGGCCTCTTCACTCTTTGATCCCTTTCACAGTTAAACTCCATAAATCTCCCTGATTTTTATCTAACTTCCCAAACTTGTTATGACCTGAACTGATCATATATGTTTACTCACCTCCGTATGATTTGAGTTGCTGTAAGAGACGAGTATCAAGACACCTTCCTAACTAAATGAACCAACCTGATTTAACTCTCTTTTCCATCCACTCTTTACCATGCGGAAATCAAGTGGTATTGTAAACTGTAACCAAATTGTTATCCTTATGATCTATTCTAGACTCTAATAAGTGATCTGGAGACTATGATAATAACACGCTCCCTCCACTGCACACCAGCTGTCCGTAATGTATCATGTCCAGTGGCTGTTAATATAAACTGACGCTCTATTAACCTGTCATCACCAATCAGTAAACATTCACGCACAAGCTCATCCTCGTCACCACAACATCACCATCACCGTCACCATCACCACAGCTTACACTCCACTCCACCATGATTCTGTCCCATACCTCACCCCCGCCACCACTAATCATTGCTAATTAATCTCACGTCCCTCACCACCACCACCACCACCACCACCAACAACAACAACAACAACAACAACATCACACCTCACTCTCAACTTCTCCCATTTTCACGAGATCCTTTCTTCTCTTGCCTCGCTGCACCATCCTTCATCGTCTCTCCCTTACGTTCCTTCCTTCCTTTTTTGCCGACTTAATGCTTGCAACAGACGCCCCTCCTCTTCCTCCCCCTCCTCCTCCAGTCCCGTAGTATTAGCAGGGCCTTGTCTCCCCTTATATCAGGGAGCTGTGGGAGGAACTGGAGGGATGCTTAGTGGAACATGTCGAAATAGCGTTGCCTAGCCGCCGCCGAGTACAGGAGTGTATTGAGGGTGCATTATCTCGGTTCAGTGGTGGTGAACGGGGAGATGGATCGGTGAGTATGTTCAGGCGCAGATAGAGAAATGTGTTTGGTCTGACGAATTGATTAATGAATAGGTATCTGGTTGAACAGGTAGATTTATAGATAGATGGCTGGATGTGCTGATAAATAGATATATAGATGGACAGATGGATGGATAGATAGATTGATAGATAGATGAATAAATGAATAAGTATTTAATTATAGATATAAATAGATGGGTAGATAAACAGTTCAGTAAGCAGAAAATAGATTAGATAAATAGACAGACGGACAGACAGACAGACAGACAGGGATAGTAAGTACTTAAGTGGGTAAATATGGTGATAAATGCCCGTTGTAGATAAGAAGGTAGAAGTATTAGATAGGGAGAGATATACAGATAAAACATCGACGAATGTGTAGGTAAGTGAAGAAACACAGGAAGGTAGGATGGTTGAAGAGCAATATACATAAACAAATAAGAAGAAAGTGTAAGTGTAAGCGATGAATCCAATAAAGAGAGAAATTAGCTGTATATTGATGGACAGAACATATAGAAATGCAACTGTAAATCATGGTAAACAAACTAAGGTAAATAAAGGTATGTACTATGTCAGAAGGAAATTACATTAGAGAGTCAGCCAGCATATCAGACATTCAGAAAGCAGCACAGACAAAGACACATAGACAAACTGACTGATGGGTGCATATGCGAAATGAAATAGTAAACAAACATACATATATAGAATCATTACAAAAAGAAAAATATCAGAAACTTTGAGGCAGACACTGAATTTCGCATAACGAAGATATTTGTATGTTCATGTTTCATAAATTACACACGAGCGATGGATAAAAAGGAGAGATTTTACATATAAACCTAGAGAAACAAAAGAAAGCAAAACATTATAAAACAAAAAAGGGATAAAAAAAACATGAATCCTTCCATCTGTGAATCACGTTGAAAACAGGCGCCCACACACACACACACACACACACACACACACACACACGCTCACTTTTCTGTCGCCAAAAATACACACAATTATCCTGCTAGTCTATGAATTATCTTTCCAGAAATGAAAAATGCATAAAAGTTATGAATTTTGTGTATTGTTGTGTGGATCACTGGAACTGTGTTGAAATCTTAACGGCAGAACCATGGAGAGAGAGAGAGAGAGAGAGAGAGAGAGAGAGAGAGAGAGAGAGAGAGAGAGAGAGAGAGAGAGAGAGAGAGAGAGAGAGAGAGAGAGAGAGAGAGAGAGAGAGAGAGAGAGAGAGAGAGAGAGAGAGAGAGAGAGAGAGAGAGAGAGAGAGAGAGAGAGAGAGAGAGAGAGAGAGAGAGAGAGAGAGAGAGAGAGAGAGAGAGAGAGAGAGAGAGAGAGAGAGAGAGAGAGAGAGAGAGAGAGAGAGAGAGAGAGAGAGAGAGAGAGAGAGAGAGAGAGAGAGAGAGAGAGAGAGAGAGAGAGAGAGAGAGAGAGAGAGAGAGAGAGAGAGAGAGAGAGAGAGAGAGAGAGAGAGAGAGAGAGAGAGAGAGAGAGAGAGAGAGAGAGAGAGAGAGAGAGAGAGAGAGAGAGAGAGAGAGAGAGAGAGAGAGAGAGAGAGAGAGAGAGAGAGAGAGAGAGAGAGAGAGAGAGAGAGAGAGAGAGAGAGAGAGAGAGAGAGAGAGAGAGAGAGAGAGAGAGAGAGAGAGAGAGAGAGAGAGAGAGAGAGAGAGAGAGAGAGAGAGAGAGAGAGAGAGAGAGAGAGAGAGAGAGAGAGAGAGAGAGAGAGAGAGAGAGAGAGAGAGAGAGAGAGAGAGAGAGAGAGAGAGAGAGAGAGAGAGAGAGAGAGAGAGAGAGAGAGAGAGAGAGAGAGAGAGAGAGAGAGAGAGAGAGAGAGAGAGAGAGAACATGGAGAGAGAGAGAACATGGAGAGAGAGAGAGAGAGAGAGAGAGAGAGAGAGAGAGAGAGAGAGAGAGAGAGAGAGAGAGAGAGAGAGAGAGAGAGAGAGAGAGAGAGAGAGAGAGAGAGAGAGAGAGAGAGAGAGAGAGAGAGAGAGAGAGAGAGAGAGAGAGAGAGAGAGAGAGGTGTCAGGTCACCGCCGTGGAGGTCACCGGACGTGTTTTCAGTGTGCTCCGCGCATTCAGATCAGTTCTTCAGTAACGCAAATCTCCATCTCTACGTGAAATGGCGGAACACAGGCTCATCAAGAGGCGTGATCTCCCGGGATATTGTCCTCAGTGATGGTGTGCCGTGTGTGGTAGGGCGGCTACCAAATCAGCCCCCTACGTGAGTTGTGAGGGCAGTAACGAATGTCCTAACGTGTGCCACACAGCTTGCCTAGGTGACAGAGAGACCTACACTTGTAAGGACACACAGCAGCTACGTCATGAAGCCAGTTTAGCGGATGAAGTGGTCTACATTAGTGAAAACCCTGAAGTGGACCTTCCATCCACACCTCTACACGATGGAGTGGATGATGACGCGAGGCAACACCTGTCGCAGCTGGAGAAAGACGAGCTCGTCACCATTGTTATCCAGCTACAAAAACAGGTAATGAAAGATAAAAATGTGATTCAGTCTCTCCGTCTACAGAGAGACTGGATAATTAACAAAAAGGCACAATTGATAGACCTATTAGGGCTTATAGACGCTCTTACTGATGCGAGGGAGAATGAGGAAAAGACCGCCACCTGCTCCGTGGCGACAACAGCCACCCCTCTCTCAATCGCCAGAACTTGGGAAAACGCGTGTGCTTCCTCGGACCGCTGGAGGCAGTGGTGGAGATCAGGGAAGCCCAGACCTCTTAGACACGAGGAAGTAGAAGAAGACCACACCACAAATACAGCTACCGCTGCTGCCACTTCCACCGCCACCACAGTCGCCGCAGCAGCATCAACACCTGCCGACTCCGACACTGACTCCGCCGCTGCCGCCACCAACATCAACAACAGGAGGAGGAGCAGCAGCAGCAACGACAGTAACAACAGGAACAGTATCAGCAATGGCAGAAACAACAACAACAACAGGAGCAGCAGCAACAAGAGGAGGAAGAAACGAGGTCAGCAGCGATTAGGACCTCACTCCGCCACACCAGGTGCGCGACCCAACCCTCCCGCACCCCAGCCCCACCCACATCATCTTAGATCCCAAAGGGACGTCAGAGGTGGAGACAGACCACGCTGCGACTACTGCTCCCGCCTCGGACACACATCCGAGGTGTGTTACAGCCGCACTGCTGATATAAGGCAGGAAACGATTCTCAGAAGGGTCCTGACAGAAGGATGGAGAAAAGAGTTAAATCCTCAACCTCAGCTGCCCTTTCGAGACTCCCCTCTCCACCCCTGCCCACCATCATGGCAACCACAACCCAGGCAACACCACGACTGGAGCCCACTCATGTGGCAGGGAAGGCAGTAACACGCCTCCCCCTGCCAAGGTAGCCCTAAGTCAAACCAGCGCCAAGGAAAAACAAAAGACTGGCCACCTCAGCCGACACCTGACTGTTGTGTCGGCCAACGTGAGGGGTCTTCGCACCAACCTTGGTGACCTCACCCACAACTTTGTCCTCCGACACAACGCGGACATTGTTGCCGTCACGGAAACGTGGCTCAGTGGTGAGGTGGAGCCGACGTTTGGCAACATCCCGGGCTACACAAAGTGGGTGAGGAAGGACCGTGAGCATAGAGTGGCTGCCTGCTTCAAACACGGCCTCCAAACTCAAAAAATTGACGTGGTGCTGCCTGAAGGAATGGAGGCGCTGTTCTTCAGAGTGGTAATAAATGACAGCACAGGACTCCTCCTGTGTGTCATGTACCGTCCCCCAAGGCAAGGACGTTCAGCACTGGATTTTCTGACGGAGGAATTGGACACTATGCTACAGCGGCACAAGTGTTCCCACGTCATGATTCTGGGGGATCTAAACTTCCACCTGGAGCAGGATGCCTTTAACAGCCTCCTGATGGTGCAGGGTCTGACGAACCACGTGTCCTTCCCTACACATGAGAGGGGAGGGTCGCTGGACCCTGTGCTAACAGATCTCCCTGACTCCAGCATCGTCTGCCATCAACTGGGGACGGTGGGCACCTCCGACTACCATGCCGTGCTGGCACGAGTCAAGCTGGATATAGCGAGGGAGGCCGCCGCCCCGCGCACTATCTGGCTGTGGGAGCAGGCTGACTGGGCATCCCTGAAACACGACATCGTTCGCTTGGACTGGGACGCCCTACTGATAGGCAACGCGGAGGAAAAGGCCCGTGCCCTCACCACCAAGCTCCTTGCCCTCCAGCAGCAACACGTCCCCAGCAGAAGGTACCTCGTTAGGCCTAATGACCCTGCTTGGTTTGGTTACCGATGCCGAGCGGCCGCTGAGGCTAAACACGAAGCCTGGGTGAGGTACAAACGTCGTCCAACACACTACAACTGGGCCCAACACCGTGTGGCGTGTAGACGGGTGACAGCTACCTGCAGGTGGGCGAAACGGCAGCAGCGAGAGGACCTGAGGCAAAAGCTCTGTGGCTCAGGGGTTGGCCACAAGACCTGGTGGAGGCTTGTCAAGGAGCAGCAAGGAACAGGCCGCCGCGACACTGTTCCTCCACTAACAAGGCCGGACGGGACAACAGCCACCAGCAGTGAGGACAAGGCTTCTCTACTCGCTGATTTTTTCGCAGAGAAGATGTCAGTCACTGATCCGGGTAGACGTCCACCTCACCTCCCTCAGGAAACAGACCACACCGTCGCCGATGTTCAGGTGACACGTGAACAGGTGGAGCGGCTGATGAGGGAAGTAGAGGAGAACAAAGCCACCGGCCCGGACGACATCAGCCCGCGGCTCCTCAAACGCTGCGCCAGTGAGCTGTCAGGTCCTCTCACCAGCGTCTTCAGGGCCTGCCTGATGGAGCACAGGTGGCCCTCTATATGGAAGGAGGCGCGAGTGGTACCAGCCCACAAGAAGAACTCAAAGTCTGAGCCCAGCAACTACAGACCCATCTCGCTGCTCTCCGTGGTGGGCAAGTTGCTGGAGCAGGTGGTGGCAGGTGTCATCTGTCATCACCTGAGTGAGCACCGCCTCCTCTCAGACAGACAGTTCGGCTTCCGGCCTGGCCGCTCAACAGCGGACCTCCTCACCCTCCTCTCCCAAGGCTGGCAGGATGCCCTGGACGAAGGTCTGGATACTCTTGTGGTGGCCCTGGACATTGCTGGGGCCTTTGATAGGGTCTGGCACGCGGGGCTTGTAAAAAAGCTTTGCGCCAAGGGTATCCAGGGCAACCTCCTTGCACTGCTCGAGGACTACCTCCAGGGGAGAACCCTCCGGGTAGTCATCAATGGACAGGCATCCCAGCCGTTACCTATACAGGCCTCAGTTCCACAGGGTTCAGTGTTGGGCCCGATCCTGTGGAACATATACATCGATGACCTCCTGCGGCAAATCCCGACTCTGCTTGCATACGCCGACGACTGCAATCTCTCCCGCTCCTACTGCCGCTCCGACAGTCAGCGAGCCGTTAGAGAGCTAAATAGGCAGCTCAGGCTGGTGATGGAGTGGGGAGAGGCGTGGCAAGTCAGCTTCGCTCCAGAAAAGACGCAGGCCATGGTCATCTCACGGTCCCCAGCTGCCTCCCCAGCCGTCTCAGGCTGTCTGATTTTTGGAGGCCAGACACATCCCCTCCAGGAACACGTCAAGTTGCTGGGAGTGACAGTGGACTGTGGCCTGCGCTTTGACCGCCATGTTGCTGCTGTTGCCCACCAGGTCTCCCAGCAAGTCTGCACTGCGTCGGATGTCAGGAAACCTTGACTCTCGGGGCATCCTCACACTGTACAAGGCTCAGATACGGCCTTGTATGGAGTACAGTGCCTTGTCCTGGATGTCGAGTGCCCCCACCCACTTGCAGAGACTGGATGCTGCGCAACGCCGTGCCCTGTGCTTGGTGGGGATGGACGGACAGCAGTAGCAGCAGCAGCAGCAGCAGCAGCAGGAGGAGCAGACCGGAGTCACGTCGCTGGAGCATCGGCGGGACGTGTCGGCGCTGGTGGTCCAGCACAAGGCCCGGGTTCTGGAGGTCCCTCATCTCAGCTCGCTAAGGCTCCCACCACGAGCTGTCCAGAGGGAGTCCAGGACCACTACCTCCAATGACATGCTGGTGCAAGTGCCTCGATCTTACTCGAGGCAGCACCAGCGCTCTTACACAGCCAGAACCTCCAGACTGTGGAATGTGTTTACGGCAGCCACGAGTGATACACAGACAATGACACTCCAGCAAGTGAAAGTGGCTGCACACAGGTGGCGTAAAACACAACCCCCCACACTAGTGCTGTGTTAATCATGTCTATATATATATATATATATATATATATATATATATATATATATATATATATATATATATATATATATATATATATATATATATATATATATATATATATATATATATATATATATATATATATATATATATATATATATATATATATATATATAGTAAGATGAGTTCACTTTTTGTATATACTCGTATTTTCTTCTTTACATTTAAGTATAGGCTTTTCAAATAACAGCATAAAAAACGTGTTGTTTTAAGCCTGATGTAAATTTTGTTTAAATAAAAAAAAAAAAAAAAAACATGGAGAGAGAGAGAGAGAGAGAGAGAGAGAGAGAGAGAGAGAGAGAGAGAGAGAGAGAGAGAGAGAGAGAGAGAGAGAGAGAGAGAGAGAGAGAGAGAGAGAGAGAGAGAGAGAGAGAGAGAGAGAGAGAGAGAGAGAGAGAGAGAGAGAGAGAGAGAGAGAGAGAGAGAGAGAGAGAGAGAGAGAGAGAGAGAGAGAGAGAGAGAGAGAGAGAGAGAGAGAGAGAGAGAGAGAGAGAGAGAGAGAGAGAGAGAGAACATGGAGAGAGAGAGAGAGAGAGAGAGAGAGAGAGAGAGAGAGAGAGAGAGAGAGAGAGAGAGAGAGAGAGAGAGAGAGAGAGAGAGAGAGAGAGAGAGAGAGAATAATGGTAAGAAAGAAATCAGAACAGGAGGGAAATAAGCAGATATATGGAGAATGCATAGGACTAGATATAGGAAGAGAAGGAAAAGGAAGAGGAAGAGGGGAAAGAGAAGAAGGAGGAGGAAGAGGAAGACCATTATCGGACATAAAAATGGAAGAGAGGGAGATGAGATGCAGGTAAATGTAGAGGAAGGAAAGTTAAGTAGCAAGAAGTAAGATGAAAGGGAGGAGGGAAGGAGGTAGAAGGATGCAAAATGAGATAATAAAGAGAGGGAGAGAAGGAATCAGAATCATAATCAGAATCAGATATTTATTCCATTGTACAATGGTTATTCTTGTTTAGGTTTACAACTATTACATTCTATTTGAGTAAAGTCCACTTTAATATATAAGTTATACATTAGATTCACACCATATCCTACTGCTGGTGCATGTTATTACTGTGATTAAAATTGTAAGTAAAACAATAGATAAAAGATTGCACAATTATAAATGAGACAGTAGTTAAATGAGTAAAATAAAAGTAAAACAATATATGAAAGAGTGTAAAATAATAAATGAGACAGTTAAGTGTAAGTTAACTGTAAGACAGTTAAGAGTTAAGTGTATAAAATAAAAGTAAAACTATAGATAAAAGTATAAATGAGACGCTATAGAATACAGAATTACATGTAAGAAAGGCGTGCTGCTGATTTATACACTGAATTCTTTGTTGAAAAGATAAGTGAACAGCAGTTTTTCGTACATTCATATGGACGGTGCATTCCTTATAGAAGAAGGAAGGCTGTTCCCGAATTTTGGTCCAGCAACCAGTAGAGACCTCGTCCCAGTACAGGTGTTGGTCTTAGGCTCATACACATTATGCTGTTGTCTAGTAGGGGCAGTACAAGTATCACTCACTCTCGGCAGATAGAATAAGTGGTTAGGGATATTGCCATGGATAATATTGTAGGTAATAATGCCTAACTCGTACTTATATTTCTGATGTACTTTCAACCAGCCAAGTTCTCTCAGAAAGGGTGTGGCGTGGTGAATTTTGGCACCGTTGCCTAATGCAACTTTTGCAGCAAAGTTTTGAAGCTTTTGAACTTGTTGTGTAAGAATGATATTTGTTGTTCCCTATATCCTTATTCCATAGTTGATGCTTATTACTAATGTTTGCATGAGAGTAATTCTTGCTCTCCTGTTAAAACAATCCTTATTTCTATTAATATGTAATATGGTGCTAAAAATTTCTTACTTATCTTATTTACAAGAGTATCAAAAGTCATATGAGAGTCAAAGTAAACACCTAAGTTTTTAAGGGAGCTGCTGGGGAGTATCTTAGTGTCATCAACTTGTAAGCAAGTATTGGGTGGAATCTGAGATATGAGACCCTTGCTGGTGACAAACATACATTGTGTCTTTGTAGTGTTTAGCAATAATCCATTTAAATGAAAATATCCCTTAGCTTGAGATAGAGCCAGCTCTTCGCTGTAAACGAGATCGTAAATGCAGGTTATTTCTCCTGTGTGAATGAGCTGCGTGTTATCAGCGTACTGTATGACCAGACAGTCGGGGATGTGCTGCGAGAGGTCATTCACGATTATTGAAAACAGTAGTGGACCGAGGACTGACCCTTGCGGAACGCCATAAGCAACGTCAAATTTCTTAAAGATATGTTTGCCTATTCTGACCGATTGTGTTCTATTGTGAAGGTAGCCATGGAACCAAAAGGAATCGATTCGCAACATTCTGAGTTTCCTTAATAATATTTCATGATTTACTCTGTCAAATGCTTTAGATAAGTCACACAGCGTTACTAATGAGATATTTCTCCTGTCAATGGTTTCAAACAGTGAGTTAGACAAAGTAAGAAGAGCGTTTTCTGTAGAGAGCTTAGTTCTGAAACCGTGTTGTGTCTTACTAAGGAGATCGAGGTATGAGGTATGAGGTATGAGATCGAGGTATGAGATGAGCTGAGCAGCAATAACTTTCTCGAGAACCTTAGAGATAATTGGTAGAAGAGGTATTGGACGATAATTTTTTGGTTCCATACCATCTCTTGTCTTGAAAACAGGAACTACAATAGCGTGTTTCCAGGATTCAGGGAACAGTCCTGTTACAATTGACGAGTTAACTATACACGTAAGGTACGGGATTATGACTGGCAAGGATTCTTTTAGAAATCGTAGTGAGATATTGTCGGAACCACGAGAAGAAGTGTTTTTCAGGTATAACAGTGTCGCTATCTGTTGGTTCAGGTCGAAACATGTTATAAAATTGGTTGCTGGTGTTGTTGTTGTTGGGTATAGGCGCGTTCTGATTACCCCTGCGAATTTGTTGTGTTTTTTCTCGAAAGTAACCTTTCCATCGTTGGCAAAAAAATTACTGAAAGCCTCAACTTTGTTTCTCACTGTTTTTTCGTCGTTATCAAGTTCCAGTGGAGTTTTGCATTTGTCAGTGGAGATGACTAGTTTCAATATACCCCACGTAGCTGCACTAGTCCCTTTATTTGTCTCAAGTTTGTTGCTGTAATATTCTGATCTAGTTTTATAGATTGACTTTTTAACTTCTTGCTTAAGTATCTTGTATTTCGACTGTAAGTCTACATACATTGGACCTTTCGTTTTTGAGATTTATTTGTGTTGTGTCCCTCTCATGCATTAATGCTCGTAAATGTTCGTTGATATTGGGCGGAGGGTCTCTTGATTTCTTTTGTGACTAGTGGAGCACAGTAGTCTAAACAATTATTGAAAGTATTTGTGAATATATTAACTTGTGTGTTGACGTTGTCTGTGGTAAAAATTTATTCCAAATGTGACTTTCTTGTCTTAATAAACTGCATAATGTCTCAGGGGAGTAAGTGGTTAAATTTCGAAATGTTTTTACGGTAGGTGGACGCTTTGGCTTTTTTAAGTTTACGGTCACGCTAATGATCTCGTGGTCGGCTACAGGATACGGAACTGTGTCAGAATGTAAAATGGACTTTGTCTTATTAGTGACTATTAAGTCTATGAGGGTGGCAGAAGTGGGGATAGTTTTCGTGTGTTTCCTGATTACCTGTGTTAGTTTAGCATTCGAGATTATTTGTTTCATTTTACTGTTATCAGATGAAATATTATCATTAAAATCTCCTAAAATATAAAATGACTTACCTTTTAAATTAACATATCTGATGATGTCTGTTATATAATCATAAGTTTGGCTAAGAGATTTTGGGTGTCGGTACAGGCAGCCAATAATGACACTAGGAAACTTGCTGCTCTGCACTGTCACCCACACGTCCTCAACACCCTGCGGCCTCACAATATCAATTTCTAATGGGACTACTTTATGCACATCTGTGGTATAAATACATACACCTCCTCCCCTACCTTTATCACATCTGTATACTTTATATTCGGGTATGTCATTGTGTTCATTCGGAATATCATTACACAATACACAATACATCCGTTTTCTTTTCCCTAACAAGGAGAAGAGAGAGAGAGAGAGAGAGAGAGAGAGAGAGAGAGAGAGAGAGAGAGAGAGAGAGAGAGAGAGAGAGAGAGAGAGAATGGAGGACGATAAGGAAGAAAAAGAGGTAAGACGAGAGAGAGGGAGTAGGAAACGAAAAGGATGAGAGAGAGAGAGAGAGAGAGAGAGAGAGAGAGAGAGAGAGAGAGAGAGAGAGAGAGAGAGAGAGAGAGAGAGAGAGAGAGAGAGAGAGAGAATGGAGGACGATAAGGAAGAAAAAGAGGTAAGACGAGAGAGAGGGAGTAAGAAACGAAAAGGATGAGAGAGAGAGAGAGAGAGAGAGAGAGAGAGAGAGAGAGAGAGAGAGAGAGAGAGAGAGAGAGAGAGAGAGAGAAAGAGAGAGAGAGAGAGAATGTGTCTTTCCTGTCACCTTTCTTTCATATTTATTTCTTATGATATTTTATGAGACAAGATAGTACTTCGGTATGTTACATTGTTTTTGTCTTTTTATTTATATATTTATTCTTTTGCTTATTACTTATATATAATATATGTACTTTTACAGTCATTTGTTATTTTACAGGACTTTATTGTTTTATGCTGTTTCTTTCTTTTATACAGTGTTGCACGTGAGTATACGATTTTTTTTTTTTGTAAGAGGGAAAATGTTATTTCAGATTTTATCAGTGGAAAGAAAACGTGTGTGGTATTTTTCTGAGGAACGTTATTCGTATGTTGAGAGAGGAGAATCTTTAAACTTCATTAAATTTCTCTCTCTCTCTCTCTCTCTCTCTCTCTCTCTCTCTCTCTCTCTCTCTCTCTCTCTCTCTCTCTCTCTGTCTGTCTGTCTCTCGCTTTACATAACAGTGGTACCTTGCACAGTTTAAATGGATAAGGAGAGAAAATAGAGATACAGATGAATGGATGGATAGATAGATAGTTAGATAGATAAAAGATAGACAGATAAGTAGATAGATAGACAGATAGACAGACGGTCATATTTGCCTTGATATCGACGTGTAATAAGCCCCGAGGAATTATTCTTCATAGAACGTTAATTGATTTATATGTGGAAGGCGAAGCAAGGCAGCACGTGTGAAAGGTAATCCAGGATAAGATAATGTGATATGACTGCCATTTAGCGTCCTTGTGTGTGAGGTCCACAGGGCCAGAGTGAAGGGGAAGGGCACATATCAACTCTACCATTCCACATGTCTCGGAACCCTACACTTAGTCAGTCAATCAGTAAGAAAGTAATAATAAGCAGTAACATGATACAAAAGTAAATAAATAACGCCACAAATCATTACATAAAAATAAGTATTGTCCATTAAGCAAACACAGCATCAGCCCCACTCTCACCACTTCTCCCTCCTTCTCTCACCACCACTTGGCACACCACGCCTCCCCACAGTTGGTCCTTTAACCCTTTTATTCTTACTGCCCTTACTTACTTATCCTTACTGTTCCCCTTCAGCAACAGCCCTCTTTCACCGCCACCACCGCCCTTTCACTGCCGCACCACCATTGCCTCTCTCCCCCTATTATCACCCTCGCTCCTCCTCCTCTTCCTCCTCCTCTATCATTCTGGCATCACGTGTTCAAGAAATTTATCTATTCCTGATAATTGGCTAATCATTTATAGTAATAACATTCTCGTGCGAGGTTATTAATATGTGAAATTTATCATTTCACATATTTGCCCTTCTCGACGTAGAATTTTCCACCTTGCGTGTGTACTCTCGCCTGCCCTCCCCAGTTGGCCTGCTTGAATATAAAGGATCTGTTGTAATGGAAGATTAGTGCAGTGTCCCTCCCGACCCGGCCACTTGTCTCTTGTGGTTCTGTCTCTAGATGCTGCTGTGGCCATTTCAGTGTCGCGATGCTCTGCTGGTGAGAGGAGGTTTGTCTTGCATTGTACTTTTCTTTACGAAACATGGAAACACACGCATACGAGAATAGAGACTTGGTGCTGTATGCTCTTCCTTTGTTTTCCTCTCTGAATTCAAATGTTATGGTTATCTTTAGGAGAAAAAACAAATAAGTAAATAAAAGCACTCCTTTTCTTCAAGTTATTCCCTCTTGTTCTAATGTAAACTACTAACACTATTGATTTTAAGTGAGACGCTTTATCAGTGTTGGTAGTTTAGATAAAAAAATATTCTTAATCTCATAAGCACAGGCTCTATTTAACAAGAAACAACAGTAAGTGTGTGAAGGGTGAGGAATGTGGCAGCTAACCGATTACCAGCAAGAACCCAAGCTACATTTAGTAGTTTAATAGGAGTACCTGAAACTTAAGTGAACGAAACAAGTATGAATTTGCATATCTACCATAGTTGTGGTGGTGGTGGTGGTGGTGGTGGTGAGGGTGTAAATCTAGAATGAGAGTGAGCGTCTTTGTGTTTCCTCCACCGAGACGAAGAAAGAGAATAGGGATTCCTAATACTCCAGGAATTGTCTTTGTTTCCAGAAAGCAAGAGAAAGCAAAGAAAAATTGTTATATGCTAGTTTTATCGCAATTTTTTATACTTGCGAGTATATTTCACTCTTATAATGAACGTATAAACTGCAGAACGAAACCAAAATAATGCCAGCTCCCTGTGGCTGTATCAAGACACCAGTCTCTTTGTGGCTGCATCGATCCAACCCCCTCGTTGTTGCTGCATCAAAGCAATAATCTCTTTGTGGCTGCATCAAGCCAACCCCTTCGTTGTGGTTGCTTCTTAGCAAGATTCTCGTTGTGGAGGCAGCATGCTCTTTGTGGCTGTATCGAGGCAAAAAATCTCGTTTTGGCTGTATAGCCAGCTTTGTTGTGGCTGCATCGAGGCAACAATCTACTTTTGGCTGCATCGAGACAACAGTCTCGTTGTGGCTTCATCGAGCCATCCCTCTCTTTGTGGCTGAATCGAGGCAGCAACCTCGTTGTGGCTGCATCGTGTCAACAATCGTTGCATGGCAACCAATCTAGTAGTGGCTGCATCGTTGCAACAATCTCTTTATGGCTGCATCGAGCCAACCCCTTCGTTGTTTCTGCAACGAGGCAAGAATCTCGTTGTGGCTATATCAAGGAAGGAAGATCATTGTAGCTGCATCGAGGGAACAATCTCGTTGTATCTTATAGAGCCAATCCCTTCGTTGAGGCTGCGTCGAGGTAGCAAGTTTGTTGTGGATGTATCGATGTAACAACCTCGTTCTGGCTGCATCGTGGCAAAATTCCCTT
The DNA here is from genome assembly GCF_035594125.1 of Scylla paramamosain. Taxonomy (NCBI): domain Eukaryota; kingdom Metazoa; phylum Arthropoda; class Malacostraca; order Decapoda; family Portunidae; genus Scylla; species Scylla paramamosain. The sequence goes on from NC_087165.1 coordinate 1,852,256, forward strand.
TGTAGCTGCATCAAGGCATCAGTCTCTTTGTTACTGCATCGAGAGAACATTCTCGATTAGCTGCATCGAGGCAACAATCTTCGTTTTTTTTGCATTAAAGGAACAATCCCGTTGTGGATGCATCAAGTCAGCAAGCTCGTTGTGACTGCATTGAGCCAACGCCCTCGTTTTTGATGTATCAAATCAACAATCTCGTTGTGGGTGCATCTAGCCAACCCCTTCGTTGTGACTGCATCGAAACAGCAATATCGATTAGCTGCATCGAGACAGTAAGCTCGATGAAGATGCATCGAGTGAACAATCTCGTTGTGGTTGCATCGAACAAAACTTCTCTCTTTGGCTACTTGGTAGCAAGCTCGTTGTGTCTGCATCGAGCCTACCAACTCGATGTTGCTGCATCAGACCAACAATCTTGATGCAGCCACAACGAGATTGTTGTCTCGATGCAACCACAAAGAGGTTGTTGCCTCGATGCAACCAAAAGGTGATCATTACCTCGATGAGGCCACAACGAAATTGTTCTCTTGATGCTGCCACAACGAGGTTTTTGCCTGAATGGAACCACAAGGAGATTGTTGCCTCGATGCAGCCACAACAAAATTGTTCCTTCGAAGCATACCTAGATTGTTGCCTCTATGCAGCCACAACGAGCTTGCTTCCTCGATGCAACCTCGATGCAGGGGTTGGCTTGAAGCGCCCACAACGAGATTGTTGCATCGATGCAACCACAACAAAATTGTTCCTTCGATGCAGTCACAACTAGATTGTTGCCTCCATGCAACCAGAACGAGCTTCTTGCCTCGATGAAGCCACAAAGAGATTGTTGCTTCCATGTAGGCAAAACAAAGAGATTGGCTCGATGCAGCTACAAAGAGACTGCTGCCTCGAAGCAAACACAATGAACTTGCTGCCTCGATGCTGCCACAACGAGATTGTTGAATTGATGCAACCACAATATAGATATTGGCTTGTTTCAGCCACGACGAGATATTTGCCACAACGAAGGGGGTAGATCGATGTAGCGACAACGAGATTGATGCATCGATGCAGCCAAAACAAGCTTGCTGCATCAATGCAGCAACAACGAGATTGTCGACTCTATGTACTCAAAATGAGATTGTTGCCTAGATGCAGCCACAACGAGATTGTTGCCTGCAGCAAAAACTAGGGGTTTGGCTCTATGTACCCACAATGGGATTTTTGCCTTGATGCAGCCACAACGAGCATGCTGCTTCAATGCAGCCACAACGAAATTGTTTAATCGCTGCAGCCACAACGAAGAGGTTGGCTCGATACACTCATACCTAACAAGATTCTTGCCTCGATGCAGCCACAACGAGCTTGCTGCCTCGATACAGCTACAATGAGATTGTTGCCTCGACGCAGCCAAATCCAAATGGTTGGGTTCGATGCACCCACAACGAGATTGTTCCTTCGATGCAGCCACATCGAGATTGTTGCCTTGATGCAGCTACAACAAGCTTGCTTCCTCGATGTAGACACAGCGAGGGGGTTGACTCGATGGAGCCACAACAAGGTTGCTGCCTCGATGCAGCCAAAACGATATTGTTGCCTCAATACAGCCACAACGAGATAGTTGCCTCGATGGAGCCATAAATATCGGGTTCGATCGATGCAGCCACAAAGAGATTGTTGCCTCGATGCAACCACAACGAGGGGGTTTCTTCGATGCAACTACAACGATATTTTTGCCTCGATAGAGCCACAACTAGCTTGCTTCCTCGATATAACCACAATGAGAGGGTTGGCTCCATGCAGCCACAACGAAACGGAGCCACAACGAGATTGGTGCCTCGATGCAGCCACAACAAGCTTGCTGCATCGATGCAGCCAAAATGAGATTGTTGCCACGATGCAGCAACAAGAAAATTGTTGAATCAATGTATCCTCAACGAGACTGCTGCCTCGATGCAGCCAAACTGAGATTGTTGATTCGATGCAGCCACAACGAGATTGTTGCCTCGATGCAGCAAAAACGAGGGATTGGTCTCGAGGCACCCATAACGTGATTTTTTGTCTTGATCCTGCCACATCGAGTATGCTGCTTCGATGCAGCCACAACGAGATTGTTTCCTCGATGCAGCCATAACGAAGAAGTTGGTTCTATGCACCCATAACTAGATTGTTGCCTCGATGCAGTTACTACGAGACTGTTGCCTCGAGGCAGCAACAACGAGGTTGTTATCTCGCTGCATCCACATCGAGCTTGCTGCTTCGATCCAAACACAACGAGCGTGTTGTCTCGATGTAGCCAAAAAGAGATTGTTGCATTGATGCAGCCACAAAGAGACTGTTCCATCGATACAAGCACAACGATGGGGTTGGCTTGATGCATCAAGGCAATAATCCCGTTGTGGGTACATCGAAACGAACCCCCTCGTTATGGCTGTATGGATGCAACAATATCGTTGTCGCTGCATCGAGCCTGCTCCTTTGTTGTGGCCTACCCCCTTTTTTGGCTCCATAGAGGCAGAAGCTCATTGTGGCTTCATCGAGGGAACAATCTTTGTGGTTCTATAAGGCAACAATCTCGTTGTGGGTGCATCGAGGCAAAGATCTCGTTGTTACTGCATTGAGACAAGAATCTCGTTGTTGCTGCATCGAGGCAAGAATCTCGTTGTGGCTACATCGAGGCAGCAAGCTCGTTGTGGGTGCATCTAGTCAAACCCCCTCATGGTGCCTTTTTCGAGGCAACAGTCTCGTTGTCCCAGGTACGAGTTAACCTCTCCGTTGTATCTGCATTCGTGGCAACAATTTTGTTGCGGCTGTATCGAGGCAACAGTCTCGTTGTGGCTGCATCAAGGCAACATTCTCGATATAACTGCATCGAGGCAACTTCTCCTTGTTGCTGCATCGAGGCAACAATCTCAATTTTGCTGCATCAAGCCAAACTCCTTGTTGTAGATGGATATATCAAATAAGCTCATTGTGCCTGCATCGAGGCAACAATTTCATTGTTGCTGCATCGTGGCAACAATCTCGTTCTGGCTGCATCGAGGCAACAATCTCAATGTGGCTACATCGATTCGAGAATCTCGTTGTTGCTGCATCGAGGCAACAGTCTCGTTGTCGCTGGTCCGAGTTAACCCATCCGTTACTGCTACATGGAAGAGCCTCGATTGTTGTCTCGATGAAGCCATAACGAGATTGAGGCCTCGATGCAGCCACGTGATATTCTTGCCTTGATGTAGCCACAACGAGCTTGCTGCCTCGATGCAACCACAACGATGGTTGTTACCTCGATTCAAGCAGAACGATCTTGCTGCCTCGATGCAACCACAACGAGATTGTTGCCTCCATGCAGCAATATTTGCCTCAAAGCAAGCGCAACGAGCATGTTTCCTCGATGCAGCCACAACGATACAGCCACAATGTGATTGTTGCCTCGAAACTACCACAGCTGCAGCGAAGAGGTTGGCTCGATGCAGTCACAATGAGATTGTTGCCTCGAAGCAGTTACAACGAGATTGGTTCCTCGATGCAGCAACAAAGAGAATGTTGCCTCAAAGTAGCCACAACGAGACTGTTTCCTCGATGCAGACAAAACAAGTTTGTTGCCTTGATGCAGCCACAAATAATATATTGGATAAATGCAGCCACAACAAGATTGATGTCTCGATGAAGCGAGAACGAGCTTGCTGCCTCGATGCAGTCACAACGAGATTGTTGTCTCGATGCAGCCTCAACGAAGTTATTGCCTTGATGCAGCCACAGCGAGAGTCTTGCCTCGAAAAAAAAACACATCGAGCTTGCTGCCTCTATAAGGCCATAGCGAGTTTATTGCCTCGATGTAGCCACAACGAAGGGTTTGGCACGATGCAGCCACAAAGAGATTGTTGCCTCCATGCAGCCACAAACACAACAAGGTGCTTGGCTGGATGCAGACATAAAGAAATTGTTGCCTTGAAGGGTTTGGCACGATGCAGCCACAACGAGACCGTTTCCTCGATGCAGCCACAACAAGATTGTTACCTCGATGCACTCACAAAGAGATTCTTGCGAATATGCATCGTTCTTCATCTCGTTGTAGCTGCATCGAGGCAACAATCTCGTTCAGGCTGCATCGAGGCAAAGATGATGTTGTAACTGCATCAGACCAACAATCATGCAACAATCGATGGAGCCACAAGGTGATCATTACCTCGATGCGGCCACAACGAGATTGTTGCTCGATGCTGCCACAACGGGATTTTTGCCTTGATTAAACCATAAAGAAATTATTGCCTCGATGCAGCTACAACAAGGGGGTTGCCCCGATGAAGTCACAACGAGATTGTTGCCTCGATGCAGCCACAACGAGATTGCTTCCTCGATGTAGCCACAGCAAGATTGTTACCTCGATGCAGCGTCAAAAAACGGGTTGGCTAGATGCAGCCAGAACAAGATTTTTGCCTCGATGCAGCCACATCGAAGGGTTTGGCGTTATGTAGCCACAACGATTGTTGCCTCGATGCAACCAGAATAAGACTGTTGCTTCGATGCAGCCACAACTACATGGTTGCCTCCATGCATCCACAACGAGACTGCTGCCTCGATGCAGCCACAAAAAAATTGTTGCCTCGATGCACCCACAACGAGATTGTTGCCTCGATACAGCCACAACGAGATTGTTGGTTCGAAACAACCACAACGCGGTAGGTGCCTCGGAGCAGTCACAACGAGACTGTTGTCTCGATGCAGCCACAACGAGGGGGTTGGCTTGATACAGCCACAACGAGCTTGCTACCTCGATGCAGCCACAACGAAATTGTTGCCTCGATGCAGCCACAATAAAGGGGTTTACTTATTGCACCTACAACGACATTATTGCCTCGATGCAGTGACAGCGAGGGGGTTAGTTCCATGCAGCCACAACGACATTTTTACCTCGATGGTGCCACAAAGAACTTGTTGGCGAGATTCTTGCTTCGATGCATCTACAACGAAGGGATTGGCTCGATGTAGCGACAACGAGATAGGTGCCTCGATGCAGCCAAAATGAGACTATTGCCTAGATGCACGCACAACGAGATTGTTTCTTAGATGCAGCAAAAACTAGAGTTTTGGCTCAACGAGATTTTTGCCTTGATGTAGCCACAACGAGCATGCTGCCTCGATGCAGCTACAACGAGATTGTTTACTTGATGCAGCCACAACGAAGAGGTTGGCTGCCTCGATGTAGCCAGAACGAGCTTACTGCCTCAATACAGCGACAACGAGATTATTCCCTCGATGCAACCACATCCAGATGGTTGGGTTCGATGCAGCCACAACGAGATTGTTGCTTCGATGCATCCACAACAAGATTGTTGCCTTGATGCAGCCACAACGAGATTGCTGCCTCGATGTAAACACAACAAGGGTGTTGGCTCGATGCTGCCACAAAGAGAATGTTGCCTCGATGCAGCCACAATGAGGTGGTTGGCCCTCTGCAGCCACAACGAGATAGTTGCCTCGATGGAGCCTCAAAGAGGGGTTTGGATCGATGGAGCCACAATGAGTTTATTGCCTCGATGCAGCCACAACGAGGGAGTTGCCTCGATACAGCCACACCAAGCTTGCTGCAACGATGTAGCAAGAACGACTGCTACATTGTTGCCTCGATGTAGCCACAACGAGAATGTTGCCTCGATGCAGCCAAAATGAGATTGTTGCCTCGATGCAGCAACAACGAGATTGTTGCCTCGATGTTGACTCAACAAGATTGTTACTTCGATGGAGCCAAAATCAGATTGTTGCCTCGGTGCAACCACAATGAGAAAAACAATGAGGAAGAACTAAGGGCTCTATGCACCCAAAACGAGATGTTTGCCTTGATGCAACCACAACGAGCATGCTGCCTTAATGCAGCCACAAGATTGTGGTCGATCGATGATCGATTCCTCGATGCACTCATACCGTAGAAGTTGGCTCGATGCACCCATAACTAGACTGTTGCCTCGTGGCAGCAACAATGAGCTTGTTGCCTCGCTGCAGCCACATCGAGGATGCTGCTTCGATCCAGACACAATGAGCGTGTTGTTTCGGTGTAACCATAAAGAGATTGTTGCCTTGATGCAGCCACAACGAGATTGTTCTATCGATACAGACACATCGAAGTGATTGGCTTGATGCATCCACGTCGAGAGTCCTGCTTCGATGCAACGACAACAAGGAGATTGGTTTTATACAGCCATAACGAAATTGATGACTGCATGCAGCCACAACGAGCTCGCTGCCTCGATGTAGATACAACAAAATTGTTGCTTCGATTCATCCTCAACGAGATTGTTGCCTCGATATAGCCGCAACGAGGTTCTTGCGTCGACGCAGCCAGAACGAGGGGGTTGGCTTGATGCAGCCACAAAGAGATTGTTGTCTCGATTGAGCCAGAACTAGTTTACTGCCTCGATGCATCCAGAATGAGATTGTTGCCTCGGTGAAGCCACAATAAGACCATTTCCTCGGTGCAGCGACAACGAGAATGTCACCTCCATGCAGTCACAATGAGATGCGTCTAATTATAGACCTGTCAGCTTAACTTCAATTGTAGGTAAAATGTTATGGTAAAATGTATGGTCAAATGTAGGTAAAAATATTAGAATCAATAATAGCGAGGAACATTAGGGAACATTTAGACTAACATAACTTGATAATCAGTCACAGCATGGCTTCACGAAGGGAAAGCCTTGCCTGACAAACTTGTTAAGTTTTTACAGTAAGGTGTACGAGGCAGTAGATAATGGTGATAGTTATGATATCTTATATCTGGACTTTAGTAAAGCATTTGACAAGGTACCCCATCAAAGGCTCCTGAGAAAGGTTAGGGGCACACGGGATAGATGGGAAGATTTTAGGCTGGATAGGGTCATGGCTTGGTAACAGGCGACAGAGAGTGGTAATAAACGGCTCGAAATACGAGTGGGGTCATGTAATTAGTGGGGTGCCACAGGGATCAGTATTAGGGCCATTGTTATTTCTAATATATATCAATGACTTGGATAGTGGAATTAGTAGTGATGTTAGTAAATTTGCGGATGACACAAAGATAGGTAGATTAATTGGGTCAGAATCGGATGCCATCGCCTTGCAGGCAGACTTAGATAGAATGAATGAATGGACAGATAGATGCAATTTAATATCAATAAATGCAAAGTGCTTAGCGTAGGTAGAGGAAACCCACACAATAGGTACACATTAAACAGCCAAACTCTGGTAGGTACAGGGTACGAGAAAGATTTAGGAGTTATAGTTAGCTCTGAACTCTGTCTAGGGAAACAATGCATAGAAGCCAGAATATGGTACTAGGATTCATTTTTAGGAGTGTTAAAAATAGAAGGCCGGAAGTAATATTAAAGTTATACTTGGCGCTGGTCAGACCTCATCTAGACTACGCTGTGCAGTTCTGGTCCCCACATTACAGGAAAGATATAGGTCTATTAGAATCAGTGCAGAGGAGAATGACTAAAAGGATACAGGAGATGAGGAGTATTCCTTACGAGGCGAGGTTGAAGCTGTTAAATTTACATTCTCTAGAGAGACGTAGATTAAGAGGGGACCTGATAGAAATCTTTAAGTGGTATGAGGGTTATAACAAGGGAGATGTAAGCAAAATTCTTAGGATCAGCCAGAGTAGAACAAGAAATAACGGGTTCAAGCTTAAAAAAATTTAGGTTTAGGAAGGAGATAGGGAAAAATTGGTTCTCAAATAGAGTGGTAGATGGGTGGAACGGACTCAATAATCATGTAGTTAGTACTAGGACACTAGAGAGCTTTAAGAGAAGATTAGACAAGTTTATGGATGGGGATAACAGATGGAAATAGGTAGGTGTGTTTCATACAGGGACTGTCACGTGTAAGCCTGGTCGCTTCTTGCAGCTTCCCTTATTTCTTATGTTCTTATGTTCTTGCGAAGATGCAGCGTTATTCATCTCTTTGTAGCTGCATTGAGACAACAATCTCGTTGTGGCTGCATCAATAGGCAACAATATTGTTGTAAGTGCATCAGACCAAAAATCTTGATGCAGCCACAACGAAATTGTTGCCTCGATGCAGCCACAACGAGGGTGTTGGCTCTATGGAGCCACAACGAGATTGGTGACAGAATGCAGCCACAAAGAGTTTGCTGCCTGAATGCAGCCACAACGAGATTGTTGTATCGATGCAGCCACAAAGAGGTTGTTACCTCAATGCAGCCACAAGGTGATCAATGCCTCGATGCAACCACAATGAGCCAATGATACACAGACAACGAGATTGTTGCCTCGATGCAGCCTCATAAAAAAAAAAGGGGATGGCTTGATGCAGCCAGAACGAGATTTTTACCTCGATGCAGCCACAAAGAAGGGGCTGGCTGGATGTAGCCACAACGAGATTGTTACCTCGATACAGACACAACAAGATTGTTGCTTCCATGAAGCCACAAAGAGATTGTTGCCTCCATGCAGTCACAACGAACTTGCTGCCTCGATGTATCCAAAACGAGATTGTTGCCTCGATGAAGCCACAACGATATTGGTACCTAGATGCAGCTACAACGAGATTGATGCCTCCATGCAGCCACAACGAGATCAGGTTGGCCTGATCCAGCCACAACGAGCTTGCTACCTCGATGTAGCCACAACGAGATTGTTGCTTCGATGTAGCCAAAGCGCAGAGGTTAGCTCGTTGCAGGTACAACGAGACTGTTGCATCAAAGCAGCCACAATAACATTGGTGCCTCGATGCTGCACCAACGAGACTGTTGACTCGATATAGTCATAATAAAGGTGTTGTCTTGTTGCAGCCACGACGAGATTGTTGCCTCGATGCAGCCATAACGAGGGGGTTAATTGTATCCTGGCACAACGAGATTTTTCCCTCGATGCAGCCACAACGAAGGGGTTTGCTCGATGTAGCGAGAACGAGATTGTTGCCTCGATTCAGCCACAACGAGATTGTTACCTCCATACAGCAAAAACTATGGGTTTGGCTCTATGCACCCACAACGAGATTTTTGCCTTGATGCAGCCACAACGAACATGCTGCCTCGATGTAGCCACAACGAGATTGTTTCCTCGATGCCGCCACAAGGAAGAGGTTCGCTCGATGCATCCAAAACTAGATTGTTGCCTCGATGCAGCCAAAATGAGATTGTTGCCTCGATGCAGCAACAACGAGATTGTTGCCTCGATGTTGACTCAACGAGATTGTTACTTCGATGGAGCCAAAATCAGATTGTTGCCTCGGTGCAACCACAATGAGAAAAACAATGAGGAAGAACTAAGGGCTCTATGCACCCAAAACGAGATGTTTGCCTTGATGCAACCACAACGAGCATGCTGCCTTAATGCAGCCACAAGATTGTGGTCGATCGATGATCGATTCCTCGATGCACTCATACCGTAGAAGTTGGCTCGATGCACCCATAACTAGACTGTTGCCTCGTGGCAGCAACAATGAGCTTGTTGCCTCGCTGCAGCCACATCGAGGATGCTGCTTCGATCCAGACACAATGAGCGTGTTGTTTCGGTGTAACCATAAAGAGATTGTTGCCTTGATGCAGCCACAACGAGATTGTTCTATCGATACAGACACATCGAAGTGATTGGCTTGATGCATCCACGTCGAGAGTCCTGCTTCGATGCAACGACAACAAGGAGATTGGTTTTATACAGCCATAACGAAATTGATGACTGCATGCAGCCACAACGAGCTCGCTGCCTCGATGTAGATACAACAAAATTGTTGCTTCGATTCATCCTCAACGAGATTGTTGCCTCGATATAGCCGCAACGAGGTTCTTGCGTCGACGCAGCCAGAACGAGGGGGTTGGCTTGATGCAGCCACAAAGAGATTGTTGTCTCGATTGAGCCAGAACTAGTTTACTGCCTCGATGCATCCAGAATGAGATTGTTGCCTCGGTGAAGCCACAATAAGACCATTTCCTCGGTGCAGCGACAACGAGAATGTCACCTCCATGCAGTCACAATGAGATGCGTCTAATTATAGACCTGTCAGCTTAACTTCAATTGTAGGTAAAATGTTATGGTAAAATGTATGGTCAAAATGTAGGTAAAAATATTAGAATCAATAATAGCGAGGAACATTAGGGAACATTTAGACTAACATAACTTGATAATCAGTCACAGCATGGCTTCACGAAGGGAAAGCCTTGCCTGACAAACTTGTTAAGTTTTTACAGTAAGGTGTACGAGGCAGTAGATAATGGTGATAGTTATGATATCTTATATCTGGACTTTAGTAAAGCATTTGACAAGGTACCCCATCAAAGGCTCCTGAGAAAGGTTAGGGGCACACGGGATAGATGGGAAGATTTTAGGCTGGATAGGGTCATGGCTTGGTAACAGGCGACAGAGAGTGGTAATAAACGGCTCGAAATACGAGTGGGGTCATGTAATTAGTGGGGTGCCACAGGGATCAGTATTAGGGCCATTGTTATTTCTAATATATATCAATGACTTGGATAGTGGAATTAGTAGTGATGTTAGTAAATTTGCGGATGACACAAAGATAGGTAGATTAATTGGGTCAGAATCGGATGCCATCGCCTTGCAGGCAGACTTAGATAGAATGAATGAATGGACAGATAGATGCAATTTAATATCAATAAATGCAAAGTGCTTAGCGTAGGTAGAGGAAACCCACACAATAGGTACACATTAAACAGCCAAACTCTGGTAGGTACAGGGTACGAGAAAGATTTAGGAGTTATAGTTAGCTCTGAACTCTGTCTAGGGAAACAATGCATAGAAGCCAGAATATGGTACTAGGATTCATTTTTAGGAGTGTTAAAAATAGAAGGCCGGAAGTAATATTAAAGTTATACTTGGCGCTGGTCAGACCTCATCTAGACTACGCTGTGCAGTTCTGGTCCCCACATTACAGGAAAGATATAGGTCTATTAGAATCAGTGCAGAGGAGAATGACTAAAAGGATACAGGAGATGAGGAGTATTCCTTACGAGGCGAGGTTGAAGCTGTTAAATTTACATTCTCTAGAGAGACGTAGATTAAGAGGGGACCTGATAGAAATCTTTAAGTGGTATGAGGGTTATAACAAGGGAGATGTAAGCAAAATTCTTAGGATCAGCCAGAGTAGAACAAGAAATAACGGGTTCAAGCTTAAAAAAATTTAGGTTTAGGAAGGAGATAGGGAAAAATTGGTTCTCAAATAGAGTGGTAGATGGGTGGAACGGACTCAATAATCATGTAGTTAGTACTAGGACACTAGAGAGCTTTAAGAGAAGATTAGACAAGTTTATGGATGGGGATAACAGATGGAAATAGGTAGGTGTGTTTCATACAGGGACTGTCACGTGTAAGCCTGGTCGCTTCTTGCAGCTTCCCTTATTTCTTATGTTCTTATGTTCTTGCGAAGATGCAGCGTTATTCATCTCTTTGTAGCTGCATTGAGACAACAATCTCGTTGTGGCTGCATCAATAGGCAACAATATTGTTGTAAGTGCATCAGACCAAAAATCTTGATGCAGCCACAACGAAATTGTTGCCTCGATGCAGCCACAACGAGGGTGTTGGCTCTATGGAGCCACAACGAGATTGGTGACAGAATGCAGCCACAAAGAGTTTGCTGCCTGAATGCAGCCACAACGAGATTGTTGTATCGATGCAGCCACAAAGAGGTTGTTACCTCAATGCAGCCACAAGGTGATCAATGCCTCGATGCAACCACAATGAGCCAATGATACACAGACAACGAGATTGTTGCCTCGATGCAGCCTCATAAAAAAAAAAGGGGATGGCTTGATGCAGCCAGAACGAGATTTTTACCTCGATGCAGCCACAAAGAAGGGGCTGGCTGGATGTAGCCACAACGAGATTGTTACCTCGATACAGACACAACAAGATTGTTGCTTCCATGAAGCCACAAAGAGATTGTTGCCTCCATGCAGTCACAACGAACTTGCTGCCTCGATGTATCCAAAACGAGATTGTTGCCTCGATGAAGCCACAACGATATTGGTACCTAGATGCAGCTACAACGAGATTGATGCCTCCATGCAGCCACAACGAGATCAGGTTGGCCTGATCCAGCCACAACGAGCTTGCTACCTCGATGTAGCCACAACGAGATTGTTGCTTCGATGTAGCCAAAGCGCAGAGGTTAGCTCGTTGCAGGTACAACGAGACTGTTGCATCAAAGCAGCCACAATAACATTGGTGCCTCGATGCTGCACCAACGAGACTGTTGACTCGATATAGTCATAATAAAGGTGTTGTCTTGTTGCAGCCACGACGAGATTGTTGCCTCGATGCAGCCATAACGAGGGGGTTAATTGTATCCTGGCACAACGAGATTTTTCCCTCGATGCAGCCACAACGAAGGGGTTTGCTCGATGTAGCGAGAACGAGATTGTTGCCTCGATTCAGCCACAACGAGATTGTTACCTCCATACAGCAAAAACTATGGGTTTGGCTCTATGCACCCACAACGAGATTTTTGCCTTGATGCAGCCACAACGAACATGCTGCCTCGATGTAGCCACAACGAGATTGTTTCCTCGATGCCGCCACAAGGAAGAGGTTCGCTCGATGCATCCAAAACTAGATTGTTGCCTCGATGCATCCACAACGAGATTGTTGCCTTGAGGCAGCTGCAACGAGCCTGCTGTCCCGATGTAGTCACAGCGAGGGGGTTGGCTTGAGATAGCCAGAACGAGAATGTTGTCTCAATACAGCCACAAGGTTGCTGCCTCGATGTAGCCACAACGATATTGTTGCCTCAATGCAGCCACAACGAGGGGGTTGAATCGCTGCAGCCACAACGAGATAATAGCGTCGATGGTGCCACAAAGAGTGGGTTGGATCGATGTTGTTGCTTCGATGCAGTGAAAATGAGATTGTTGTTTCAATGCAGCAACAACGATATTGTTGCCTAGATGCAGCAAAATCGTGATTTGTTTTTTTGCACCCACAACAAGATTTTTGCCTTGATTCAGCCACAACGAGCATCATGCCTCGATGCAGCCACAACGCAATTGTTTCCACAACGAAGAGGTTGGCTTGATGCATCCATAATTAAATTCTTGCCTCGATGCAGCCAGAACGAGCTTGCTGTCTCGATGCACCTAGAACGAGATTGTTGCCTCGATGCTCATCCAATGGGTTTGGCTCGATGTAGCCACAACGGGATTCTTACTTCGATGCAGCCACAACGAGATTGTTGCTTTGGTGCAACTACAACGATCTTGCTGCCTCGAAGTACCCATAGCGAGGTGGTTGGCTCAATGGAGACGAGAATGTTACCTCGATGCATCCTCAACAAGGTTGCTGTCTTGATGAAGCCACAACGATATTGTTGCCTCAATGCAGCCACAACGAGGGGGTTGTATCACTGCAGCCACAACGAGATAATAGCGTCGATGGAGCCACAAAGAGGGGGTTGGATCCATGCAGCCACAACGAGATTGTTGCTTTCATGAAGCCACAACGAGAGGGTTGGTTCGATGCAGCCACAACGAGATTGTTGCCTCGATGCAGCCATAAGGAGCTTGCTTCCTCGATGTAACCACAACGAAGGGGTTGGTTCCATGGAGCCACAATGAGATTGTTGTTTTGATGCGGCCACAACGAAGGGGTTTGCTTGATGCATCCATAACGAGATTTGTGCCTCGATGCAGCCACAACAAGCTTGATGCATTGATGCAGCAACAACGAGATTGTTGCCTCGATGTATCCACAACGAGAATATTGCCTCGATGTAGTCAAAATGAGATTGTTGTCTCGATGCAGCAAAAACGAGGGGTTTCGATTTTTGCACCCACAACGAGGTTTTTGCCTTGATTCAGCCACAACGAGCATGCTGCCTCGATGCAGCCACAACGCGATTGTTTCCTCGATGTAGCCACAACAGAGATTGGCTCGGTGCACCTATGACTAGATAGCTGCCTCGATGCAGCCAGAATGAGCTTGTTGCTTTAATGCAGCTACAACAAGATTGTTGCCTCGACGCACATCCAATGGGTTAGGCTCGATGCAGCCACAACGAGATTGTTGCTTCGATGCAGCCACATAGAGATTGTTGTCTTGATGCAGTTACAATGAGCTTGCATCAAGGCAACAATCTTATTGTGGGTGAATCGAGTCAACTATCCCATTGTGTCTGCATCGAGGCACCATTCTCTTTGTGGTTGCTTCAAGGCAACATTCTCGTCGTGGCTGCGTCGATCCAACCCCATTGTTGTTCCATCAAATCAACTTTCGTTGTGGATTTATCGTGCCAACCCCTTCTTTGTGGCTGCATCGAGGCATCAAGCTTGTTAGTAATGCAAGCTCGTTGTGGCCTCATCAAGAAAACCCCGTCGTCGTGACTGCACTGGGGGAACCGGGGAAGCCTGTTGTGGTTGAATCGAGGCAACAACCTCGTTTTGTCTCCATCGGGGCAACAATCTTGTTGTGTCTGTAAGGAGGGGATAATACCTTTGTGACTGCATTGAGGGACAAATGACGTTATTGCTGCATCGAGCCAAACCCCCTCTTTGTTGCTGCATCGACGCAACAGTCTCATTGTGGCTAGATCGAGCTACAACAACATCTTCGTTGTGGCTGCATCGAGACAACAATCTGGATTGGCTGCATCAAGACAAGAAGCTCGTTGTGGCTGCATCTAGCTAATAATCTCGTTGTGGTTGTATCGAACCAAACCCATCGTTGTGGCTACATGGAGACAGCAAGCTCTATTTGTGGCCAATTATCTGTTTGTGGCTGCATCGAACAAATCCTACCCCGCTGAAACTGCATAATGGCAATATTCTCTTTGTGGCTGTATCGAGGCAACACTATCATTGTGGCTGAATCTCGTTGTGGCTGAATCGAGGAAGGAAGCTCATTGTTGCGTGATCGCGGCACCAATGTCGTTGTGGCTGCATTGAGCCAACCCCTAGAGTGTGGCTGCATAGAGCCAACAATCTCGTTGTGCCTGCATAGAACCAACCACACCCCCCTCCGTTTTATCTGTATCTAGGCAACCCCTTCGTTGTGGCTGCATCAGGGCAACATTCTTGTTGTGGCTGCATCGAGCCAACTCCTTCGTTGTTGTTGCATGGAGGCAACAATCTTGTGCGTTTGTATATCGAAATAGCAAGTTCGTTGTGGCTACATCAAAGCAACTATCTCGTTTTGGCTGCATCGAAACAACCCTTGTTGTGGATGCATCGAGCCAATCTCCTCGTTGCATCGAGGCAACATTCTCGTTGTGGTTGCATTGAGACAAATATGTCGTTGTGGCATCATCGTGGCAACAATCCCAGTGATGCTGTATCGAGGCACCAATCTCGTTTTGGTTGCATCGAGCCAACATTTTCGTTGTGGCTTTTTCGAGCCAGCCCTTTCGTTGTGGATGCATCGAGGGAGCAAGCTCGTCGTTGTTGGGCTGGAGTCAACCCATGTTGTGGCTACATCGAGGCAACAATCTTGCAGTGGCTGCTTCGGGGCTGCAAGCACGTTTTGTCTGCATTGAGGCAACAATCTAATTCTGGCTGTATTGAGCCAACCTCTTCGTTGTGGCTGCATCGAGGCAACAGTCTCGTTGTGGCTGAATCGAGACAATAATCATTGTTGTGGCTCCATCGAGGCAGCAAGCTCGTTGTGGCTGCATCGAGGCAGCAGTATCGTTGTGGCTGCATCGAGCCAACATCCTCATTGTAGCTGCATCCAGGCATCAAACTCGTTGTGGCTGCATCGAGGCAACAATCTCTTTGTGGGTCCGTCGAGACAACACCTTCGTTTTGGCTGCATTGAGGCAATAATCTCGTTGTGGCTACATCGAGGAAACAATCTCGTCAAGGCTGAATTGTGCCAACCCTCTCGTTGTGTCTTCAATGTCTTTGTGGATGCATCAAAGCAGCAAGCTCGTTGTGGCTACATCGAGCAACCTCTTCGCTGTGGCTGTATTAAGGCATCAATCACGTTGTGGCTACATCTAGCCAACCCCCTATTTGTGGCTTCACCGAGGAAGCAAGCTCGTTGTGGCTGCATCGAGGCAACAATCTCGTTGTGGCTGCATGTATCTAATCCCCTCGTTGTGGCTGCATATAGCCAACAATCTCATGGCATCATCGATCTAACCCCTTCGTCGAGGCTGCATTGAGGCAACAATTTCATTGTGGCTGCATCGATGCAGCAAGCGCGTTGTGTCTGCATCGACGTAACAATCTCGTAGTGGCTAAATCGAGCAAACCCCTTAATTGAGGCTGCAATGAGATAACAAGTTGTGAGTACATCAAGGCAGCAAGATCGTTGTGTCTGCATCGAGACAACAATTGTTGTGGCTGCTTGTTGTGACAGCGTGGAGGCAACAATCTCGTTGTGGCTGCATCGAGCCAACCCCCTTGTTTTGGCTGTATCGAGGCAACAATCTCGATGTGGCTATATCAAGAAAATAATCTCGTTGTGGCTTCAATGAGGTAACAATCTCGTTGTGGTTGCATCGAGGCAACAATCTGCATCGAGACAGCAAGCTCTTTGTGGCTGCATGGAGGCATTAATCTCGTTTTGGCAGCATCGAAGCAACAATCTCGTTGTGGGTCCATAGAGATAACCCCTTTGTTGAGGATGAATCTAGGCAACAATCTCATTGTGCAAGCATCGAGTCAACCCTCTCTTTTAGGCTACATCGAGAAAGCAGGCTCGTTGTGGGTACATCCAGTCAACAATCTCGTTGTGGCTGCATCGAGCCAACCCTCTGGTTTAGGCGTCATTGATGCAACAACCTTGTACCGGTTTAATTGATTCAAACCTTTTCGTTGTGGCTGCATCGTGGTAAGAATCTCTTTGTGGCTGCATCGAGGCAGCAAGGTCGCTGTGGGTGCATCGAGGCAACAATCTCGTTGTGGCTGTTTTGAGGCAGCAAGCATGTTGTAGTTGCATCGAGGCAAATATATCGTTGTGGCTGCATGGGGTCAATCCCCACGTTCTGGGGGCATCTAGGGAACAATCTTGTGGCTGGATCGAAGCAACAATCTCGTTGTGGCTGCATCAAAGTAACCCCCACGTTGTGACTGCATCGAGGCAACAATGCCGATGTAGGTACATTAAGCCAGCACCTTAGTTGTGGCTGCATCGAGTCAATAATCTCGGTGTTGCTACATCGAGATAGCAGGCTCATTGTGATTGTATCGAGGCAATATTCTCGTTGTGGCTTCATGGAAGAAATCCCCTAGTTGTGGCTGCATCGAAGTAACAATTTCGTTGTGCTTGAATCGTGACAATAATCTCGTTGTTACTGTTTCGTAGCAACAATCTCGTTGAGGCTGCATCGAATCAACAATATCGTTATGGCTACATCGAAGCAACCGCTTTGTTGTTGCTGCATAGAGGCAACAATGTCGTTGTGCCTGCATCGAAACAGCAAGCTCGTTGTAAATGCATCCTGACAACAATCTCGTTGTGGCTGCATTGACTTAACCCCATCGTAGTGGCTACATCGAGGCAACAATCTCGTTATGGCTGCATGAAACCAACCCGCTCGTTGTTACAGCATCGAGGCAGCAAGCACGTTGTGGCTGCATGGATCCAATCTCCTCGTCGTGGCTGTATCGAAGCAACAATCTCGTTCGGTCTCCATCGAAGCAACATTTCATTGTCGCTGCATTGAGACAATCTCCTCGTCGTGGCTGGATCGTGGCAATAATCTAATTATAGTTGAATCGAGCAAACCGATTAGTTGCAAAAATCTCGTTGTGGCTGTATCGAGCCAATCTCCTCGATGTGGCTGCATTGATACAACAATCTAGCTCTGGCTGCTTCGATGCAACAACAGTGAACAACCTTGTTGTGGCTGCATTGAGGCAAGAATCTAGTTGTGGCTGCATCAAGGCATCAATTTCCATGTGGCTGGATGGAGGCAACAATCTCGTGACTTCAAGGAGGCAACATTTTCTTTGTTGCTGCATCGAGGCAATCCCGTCATTATGGCTACAGTGAGGCATAAATCTCTGTGAGGCATCAATCTGTGGCTGCTTCGAAGCAGCAAGCTCGTTGTGTCTGCATCGAGGCACCATTCTTGCTGTGGCTGCTTAGAGGCAAGAATCTCGTCGAGTCTGCATCAATCCAACCCCGTCGCTGTAGTATCAAAGGAACAATCTTGTTGTGGCTTCATCGCGCCAACCCTTTCGTTGTAGAGGCATCGGCAACTCGTAACTAAATTCAGGCAACAATCTTGTTTTGGCTGCATCGAACAAACACCTTCGTTGTGGCTGCATCTGGGCAGCAAGATCGTTGTGGCTGCATCAAGTTAAAAATCTCTTAGTGACTACAGCAAGCAAAAGCACTCTTTGTGGCAGCATCGAGGCAAAAATGTAGGCACAACGAAATTTTTGCATCGATGCAGGCAAAACAAGTTTGGTACCTCCATGCAGCCACAACAAAGGATTATGCTCGATAGAGTAACAGCGAGATTAATGCCTCAATGCTCCCACAACGAGATTATTTCCTCAATGCAGCCACGACGAGATTGTTGTCTCGATGCAGCTACGACGAGATTGTTACCTCGATGAAGCCACGACGAGGTTGTTGCCTTGATGCAGGCACAACGAGACTGGTACCTCAATGCAGCAAAAACGAAGGGGTTGACTCGATAGAGCAACAACGAGGTTATTGCTTCAATGCTCCCACCAAGAGATTGTTGCCTCCATGCAGCCACAACGAGATTGTTGTTTCGATTCAGCCATAACGATATTGTTGCCTCGATGCAGCCACAACGAGATTGTTGCTTCGATGCAGCCACAACGAGATTGTTGCTACGATCCAGGAACAACGAGACTGCTTCCTCGATGCAGGCAACACGAGATCGTTAACTCGATGCAGTCACAACTAGACTGGTACATCAATGCAACCACAACGAAGTGGTTGGCTCGATAGAGCAACAACGATTATTGCCACAATGATCTTGCAAAGAGATTGTTGCTTCGATGCAGCCACAACGAGATTGTTTCCTCGATGTAGTCACAACGAGATTGTTGCCTCAATGCAGCCACGAGGACATTGCTGCCTTGATGCAGCCATGACGAGATTCTTGCCTCGATGCACCCACGACGAGAATGTTGCCTCAATGCAGCCACAACGAGATTGTATCATCGATGAAGGCACAAAAAGTCTGGTACCTCCATGCAGCCACAACGATATTTTTCACTCAATGCAACCAATTAATGCCACGACTAGATTGCTGTCTCGATGCAGACTCGACGAGATTGTTCCCTTGATACAGCCACGACGAGATTGTTGCCTCGAAGCAGATACGACGAGACTGTTGCCTCCATGCATCCTCAAGAGAGTGTTGGCTCGATACACCAACATCGAGATTATTGCATCGATGCAATCAGGACGAGATTGTTTCCTCGATGCAACCACTGCGGGATTATTGCCTCGATGCAAACACGACGAGATTGTTGCTTCGATTCAGCCACGACGAGAATGTTGTCTCGATGAAGCCATGACAAGTTTGTTGCTTCGATTCAGCCACGACGAGAATGTTGTCTCGATGAAGCCACGACGAGATCCTTGCTTCAATGCAGCCACTCCCAAGGGATTTTATCAGGTATACAGGACGAAGAATAAGGATACTGTAGGTCCATTAAAGGCAGTAGATGGGGAGCTGGTTAGTTCTGGGGAGGAAATAAGTAAACTTCTGAATGATTATTTTTTAACTGTCTTCACCCAGGAAAACATGCAGGATATGCCAGATAGTGAACAGGTGTTTAGAGCAGATGAGAATGAGAAGCTGGCAGATATTTCCATAACTAGGGAGATAGTGGAACAGGAGATAGATAGGCTAAAAAAGTTCAAGTCACCAGGACCTGATGAAATATATCCCAGAGAACTTAAGGAATGTAAAGAGATTATTAGTGAGCCGTTAGTTTCTGTCTTTAGGAAATCACTGGAGTCGGGTGAGGTACCAGTAATGTGGAGGCAGGCTAATGTAGTACCCATCTATAAGAAAGGAGATAAAACTTTAGCTTCTAATTATAGACCTGTCAGCTTAACTTCAGTTGTAGGTAAAATGTTAGAGTCAATAATAGCGAGGAACATTAGGGAACATTTAGACAAACATAACTTGATAAATCAGTCACAGCATGGCTTCACGAAGGGGAAGTCTTGCCTGACAAACTTGTTAAGTTTTTACAGTAAGGTGTACGAGGCAGTAGATAATGGTGATAGTTATGATATCTTATATCTGGACTTTAGTAAAGCATTTGACAAGGTACCCCATCAAAGGCTCCTGAGAAAGGTTAGGGCACACGGGATAGATGGGAAGGTGTTAGACTGGATAGGGTCATGGCTTAGTGACAGGCGACAGAGAGTGGTAATAAACGGCTCAAAATCCGAGTGGGGTCATGTAATTAGTGGGGTGCTACAGGGATCAGTATTAGGGCCATTGTTATTTCTAATGTATATCAATGACTTGGATAGTGAAATTAGTAGTGATGTTAGTAAATTTGCGGATGACACAAAGATAGGTAGATTAATTAGGTCAGAATCGGATGCCATCGCCTTGCAGGCAGACATAGATAGAATGAATGAATGGACGGATAGATGGCAAATGCAATTTAATATCAATAAATGCAAAGTGCTTAGCGTAGGTAGAGGAAACCCACACAATAGGTACACATTAGACAACGAAACTCTGGTAGGTACAGATACGAGAAAGATTTAGGAGTTATAGTTAACTCTGAACTCCGTCTAGGGAAACAATGCATAGAAGCCAGAAACAAGGCAAATAGGGTACTAGGATTCATTTTTAGGAGTGTTAAAAGTAGAAGGCCGGGAGTAATATTAAAGTTATACTTGGCGCTGGTCAGACCTCATCTAGACTACGCGGTGCAATTCTGGTCCCCACATTACAGGAAAGATACAGGTCTATTAGAATCAGTACAGAGGAGAATGACTAAAAGGATACAGGGGATGAGGAGTATTCCATATGAGGCGAGGTTGAAGCTGTTAAATTTACATTCTTTAGAGAGACGTAGGTTAAGAGGGGACCTGATAGAAGTCTTTAAGTGGTATAAGGGTTATAACAAAGGAGATGTAAACAAAATTCTTAGGATCAGCAACCAGGGTAGAACAAGAAATAAAGGGTTCAAGCTTGAAAAATTTAGGTTTAGGAAGGAGATAGGAAAAAATTGGTTCTCAAATAGAGTGGAAGATGAGTGGAACGGACTTAGTAATCATGTAGTTAGTGCTAGGACACTAGAGAGCTCTAAGAGAAGATTAGACAAGTTTATGGATGGGGATAGCAGATGGAAATAGGTAGGTGTGTTTCATACAGGGACTGCCACGTGTAAGCCTGCTCGCTTCTTGCAGCTTCCCTTATTTCTTATGTTCTTATGTTCACTACTATATTGTTTTTACGTAACAAGCTCAAAAACAATTAAAATACTTCTTTATGGTAATGCTATTCTTTTTATCCATAAAACGATGTTTTGTAGGCGCTTTAGCTTTTTGGTGCGTACGTAGCTGAAAATACTCAAAAAACATCTTTTTAGTAATGCTATTTTCTTTATAGGAGGAAGCAGTAGACATCTGCCGAAACGATAATTACTCCCAGTGAGGTCTAAAGCACTGTTCAGGGGGTGCTGTGAACTTATCATTAAACCCACCTGTGACCTCACTGAACGTTTCCCTTTGTCTCTCACAACAGAAAGGGGTAGTCACAGCCTGCCCTCTACAGGACAGAACCCCGAGGAACACCACAGTTAATGGATTTAGGAGAACAGTGACCGTCTACCACAGCAGCAATAGAACGGTCAGAAAGGAAACTTAAGATGAAGTTACAGAGAGAAGGATAGAAGCCGTAGGAGGGTAGTTTGGAAATCAAAGCTTTGTGCCAGACTCTATCAAAAGCTTTTGATATATACAAGGCAACAGCAAAAGTTTCACCAAAATCTCTAAAAGAGGATGACCAAGACTCAGTATGGAAAGCCAGAAGATCACCAGTAGAGCGGCCTTGACGGAACCCATACTGGCGATCAGATAAGAGGTTGTGAAGTGATAGATGTTTAAGAATCTTCCTGTCGAGGATAGATCCGAAAACTTTAGATAGGCAGGAAATTAAAGCAATAGGACGGTAGTTTGAGGGATTAGAACGGTCACCCTTTTTAGGAACAGGCTGAATGTAGGCAAACTTCCAGCAAGAAAGAAAGGTAGATGTCGACAGACAGAGTTGAAAGAGTTTGACTAGGCAAGGTGCAAGCACGGAGGCAGAGTTTCATAGAACAATAGGAGGGACCCCATCAGGTCCATAAGCCATATAAAGATACTTTCAGTGTTTTTTTTAGCGTTTTAGTCCCTAGCCCGCTTATAACCACTCAAAAGACACGTTTCTGGAAATGTCGTTTTTTTTTCTTTCCCCGTTTTTTTTCTTTGATGCGTTTATGTATTTTGGTACCTAACTGTTAAAAACACTCAAAATGCACTTTTTTTTATATTTTTCTGTTTGTCCATACGGAGTGCAATAATTCATCTGTTTTATCGCTTTGATACCTAACATATAAAGTGCTATTCATCCATTTTAGCATTTTGTTGACAAAAAAAAAAAATCTTAATACACGTTTCTCTAGTGTCATTTCCTTTCCCAATAGAAGATACTTTCCTCGCATTTTAGCGTTTTCTGCGTAACAAACTCAAAAACTCTCCAAATATTGATTTTTTTGGTAATGTTTTCTTTTTCCTTAAGGGTGTTTTGGAAGCGTTTTATCCTTTTGGTACTTAAGTAGCTCAAAAATTCTAAAAGCAGATGTTTTTCTGTTAATTTTCTTTATTTTCCAATATAGGTTGCTTTCCATAGCTTTTTTTTTTAGAATTATGGTGCGTATCACGCTCATAAATACTCAAAAGATAAGTTTTTTTTTTTATCTCGTTTCCTTTCCCATAAAGGATGTTTTGCGTGCATTTTTTGGTGTTTTCGTAATTAACAATAATAAATGAACTCAAAATACTCGTTTTTGGTAATGTTGTTCTGTTTCTACATATAGAGTGCTATTCATGAATTTTAGCGTTTTGGTATCTAAGAAACTTACAACACTCAAAATACACATTTCTCGTAATTTTCTTTCGTTTGTATTTTGGCGTTTTTGTACGTAAGAATCTCAAAAACACACAAAATACTTCTTTTTGGTAAGGCTGTTTTCCATTCTCATATATGGTGCTTTCCATTCTTTATAGGGCTTCCGTGCTGATATCCAGGAAAACACTCAACTATTTTGAGTATTATTCACATTGTTAGGTACTTAAAACGACAAAACATGCATAGCACCCAATATGGGGAAACGATATGAGTTATCCAGATAACATGTCTTTTTAGAGTTCATGAACGTGCTAGGCACCAAAACGTTAAAAAGTATGGAAAGTATCCTATATGGAAGTAGAAAACATTACCAAAAACGTGTTTTGAGTTATCTTTAGCTTCTTACGCACCAAAACAATTATTTTTTTGTAGAACACCGGTTCCGGAGAAAGAGAATTTAATTACCAAAAACAAATATTTTGAGTGTTTTTGAGATTGTTACGTACAAAAACACCAAAATGCCTGGAAAATACATTATATATGGAAACAAAAAAGGACATTACGTGACACGTGTATTATGAATATTTTTTTATAGCTTATTAGGTACCAAAGCGCTAAAACGCATGAATAGCACTCTACATGGAGAAACAGAACATTACTAGAAACATGTATTTTCCCCTATATGGAGGAAAGAAACGACATCTCCAGAAATGTGTCTTTTGATAGTTTATGAGTGTATTAGGTATTAGGCACCAAAACAACCTAAAGCTTGGAAAGCACCCTATATGGGAAAACAAAACAACATTATCAAAAACTTTTCAGTTATTCTTTTCTCCAAAAGAGGGTGTTTTGTTTGTGTTTTAGCGTTTTGATAGGTTATAAAAAAAAAAAAAATAGTCAAAAGACACGTTCATCGTAATGTTTTTATTCCCTTATAGGGTGATTTCCAAGCTTTTTAGCGTTTTCGTGCCTATCACGCTCAAAAGCGCTCAAAGGACACGTTTCTGGTAATGTCATTTCCCATTTATATAGGTAATCCCTATGTAAAGTGCTTTGCATGCATTTTCGCGTTTAGGTACCTAATAATGTGAAAATCACTAAAAATGCACGTTTTTTTAGTAATGTTGTTATGTTTCTCGATATGAAGTGCTATTCATGCCTTTTATAATTTTGGTACCTAAGAACCTCAAAACTCATAATATGCGTTTCTCGTAATGTCTGTTCGTTTCCCCATACACGGTACTTACTCTCCATGCATATTAGTATTTTACTACATAACAGGATTTAAAACACTCATAACACTTGTTTTTGGTAATATTGTTTTTTTTTTTTTTCGTAAAGGGTATCCTGCATGCGCGTCTGCGTTTTGGTACGTAATTATCTCAAAAACACTGAAACAAGAGATTTTACGTAATGTTTTGTTTTTAAATATAGCATGCTTTCCACGCTCTTGAGCGTTTCGGTGGCTACCACGCTCATAAACACTCAAAAGACACGTTTCTGTAAATCTCGTTCCCTTTCCTCATATAGGGTGCGTTGCATGAACTTTGGCGTGTTTTTTTTTTTTTCATGCGTTTTAGTGTTTTTGGTACCTGAGAAGATTAAAAACACTCATAATACAATTTTCTCATAATCTCTTCTTTTCCTCATATAGGGCACTTTGAATGCATTTTTCTTTTACATAACAAGCATAAAAAAAATAAAATACTTGTTTTTGCTTGTTATTCTGTTTTCCAAGAGTTCCAGTGTTTTGTTAAGTAAGTACCTGAAAACACTGAAAATAATTTTTTTGTAATGTTTTGCTTTCATATAAAAAGAGCTTTCCATTTTTTTTTTTTTTTTCGTTTTGGTGCCTAGTATGGGGAAAGGAAATGATATTTAAAGAAACGTGGATGTTGAATGTTTATGGACATATTAGCCACCAAAAGAAAGCATTGAGGGTAACCTATATGGAAAAAAACAAAACATCATTGCCAAAAATTTCTACTTTTAGTGTATTTAAGCTTTTTATGTACTAAAACGCTAAGAGTTTTAAGCGTGTTAGGCATGAAAACGCTAAAAAGCATAGAAACCACACTATACGGGAAAATAAAACAACATTAGTAAATACGTGTCTTTTGAGAGTTTATGGGCTAATTACGTAATAAAGCGCTAAAACACATGCAAAACACCCTTTATGGAGAAACAAAATAATATTACAGGAAATAAGTATTTTCAGAGTTTTTGAGCTTGTTACGTAGAAAAATAACAAAATGCATGCAAAGTACCCTATATGAGAAAGGAACACGATATTACAAGAAACGTCTCATAGGTGCTAAAACGCTAAAACGTGTGAAAAGCTTTTTATATGGAGACAGAGAACATTACCAAAACATCTGTTTTCAGTTTTTTTTACATTGTCAAGTATCAAAACGTCAAATGTATGCAAATCACCCTATATGGCGAAAAGAAACGACATTATCAGAAAAGTGTTTTGTGAGTATTTTTTTTTTTTCCTTCTTAGGTAGCAAAACTAAAACGTGTCAAAAACACTTTATATGGAGAGAGAGAGAGAGAGAGAGAGAGAGAGAGAGAGAGAGAGAGAGAGAGAGAGAGAGAGAGAGAGAGAGAGAGAGAGAGAGAGAGAGAACAATGTTAGGAATAACGGAATAACAGTACCAAATCATAAGTTTTGATTCTTTTTGAGCATCTTACATACAAAAACGCCAAAATGTATGCAAAGTACTCTACATTGGGAAACATAATGATAATATCAGAAACGTATATATTGAGAGTGTTTCAGCCTCATTGGTATGAAAACACTAAAACGCCTTAAAAATACTATATGTAAACACAGAACAGCATTATCAAAAACGTGTATTTTGAGTGTTTTCACCTTGTTAGTTACCAAAAACATCTAAATGCATGGAAAGCACGTGAGGTAAAAAAAGAAAAAAAAAAGAATAAGGTTACCAAAAACGTGTAGTATAAGTGGGTATGAGCTCGTTAGGTACCAAAACACCCAAATACATGCAAACCACTCTATAAAGGGAAACGAAAGGGCATTATGAAAAACATGTATAATAAATGTTTCTGAGCTCTTTAGGTACCTACACTCAAAAAAGCGTGAATAGGACACTATGTGGAAAAACAGAACAGCATTACTAAAAAACGTGTATTTTCAGTTTTTCACATTGTTAGGTACCCAAACGTAAAAATACATGAAAGGCACTCTATATGGGGAAGCGATATAACATTAAAAGAAACGTTTGATTTAAGGGCTTTTGAGCGTGTTAGGTACCAAAACGCTAAAAAACATGTGAAATAAAAATATACTTCTAGAAACGTATATTGTGATTCTTTTATAAGCTTAGGTACCAAAACACAAAAAAACGCGTAAATAGTACTCTATATGAAAAAAAAGACAGTATTACCAAAAAACGCGTATTTAAAATATTTTTGAGCGAATCAAAAACGTATAAAAAAAGTATCAAAACGATAAAACAAATGCAAGACACCTTTTATAGAGAAACAGAATAATATTACCAAAAATGTGTATTCTGATTATTTTGTAGCTTGTTAGGTACAAAAACAGCAAAATGCATGCAAAATACCCAATATGGTGAAACAAAACGTAATTGCCAGAAACCTATATCATGAGTGTTATTGACCTTAAGAAACAAAACGCTAAAACGCTTCTTGCAGCTTCTTGAGCTGACTAGGAGCTGACTCTTTAAATAGAAAAATACAATACCAAAAATATATATTTTGAGTGTATTTCACATTGTTAAGTGCGAAAAAGCCAAAATGCATGCAAAGCATCCTATATGGGGAAAGGAAAGGACATTTAAAGAAACGTGTCTGTTGAGTGTTTATGAACGTGTTAGGCACCAAAACGCTATAAAGCATTGATAATAATCTATAAGGGAATGCAAAACAACATTACTAAAACCGTCTCTTTTCAGTGTTTTTAAGCTACTTCCGTACTAAAACCGTCCAGGCAAAACACTCTTTATACACAAACAGTACAACTATACCAAAAACGTGAATTTTCAGAGTTTTGAATTTGTTACGTAGAAAAATGCTAAAATGCGAGGAAAGTACTCGATAAGGGTAAAGAAAAGAACATTACGAGAATCGTGTATTATGAGAGATTTAAGCTTTTTAGGTCCCAAAACGTTAAAAGGTATGAATAGCAATCTATATCAAGAAACATAACAATATTACCAAAAATGAGTATTTTGAGTGTTATTCAAATTGTTATGTGCCGTAACGCCAAAAGGCATGTAAGACACCCTACATGGGGAAACGAAAAGACGTGAAGAGAAACGTGTATTATGAGTGTTTTTATGATTCTTAGGTACCAAAACGCTAAAACGCATGATTAGCAAGCTATATGGAGAAACACTGCAAATTACCAAAAATAAGTAATTTGATATTTTTAGAGCTATATGGAAAAACATTACAACATTAGCAAAATAAGTCATTTGATATTTTTTGAGATTGTTACATAAAAAAAAAAAAAAAAAACACGCCAAAATGCATCCAAACACCTCTTTGAAGGGATATTAAATGACTTTACGAGACACGTGTATTATGAATGTTTTTGAGCTTCTTAGGAAGGAAAAAAATAACTAATACGCATTAATAGAGAAAACATTAACATTAATAAAATTGTGTATTTGTAGTGTATTTCACATTGATAAGTATCAAACCGTGAACATGCGTGAAAAGAACCCTACATGGAGAAAGGAAACAAGGTTTCAAGAAACGTGTCTTTTGAGTGCGTATGAATATTATAGATACGAAAACACACAAAGAGAGAGAGAAAAAAAAAACATAGAAAATACCTTAAATGTGAAAACAAAATATTACAAAAAACGTCTCTTTTCAGTGTTTTTTGAGTTTCTTACGTAATAAGACTGTAAAATACATGCATAACACCCTTTTTGGAGAAATAAAAAAACAAGCATTTTGAGTGTTTTGGAGCTTGTTACGTAGAAAAAGAAAAAAAGTACTTACAAAGTTCCTTATATTTGGAAACGAAAATACATTACAAGAAACGTCCATTATTAGTGTTTTTGAGTTTCTTGGATATCAAAACGGGAAAAAGCGTTAATAGCACTAAATATTAAGAAAAGGAACATTGCCAAAAAAACGTGGCTTTTGAGTTTTTTTTTTTTTTACACTTAGATACCAAAAAAACAAAAAATGCATATAACGGTGTCACATAATTAATAATAATGTATTTATAATGCCTTGCCTGATTAGCAATTTAGGTATATGTATACATACATGCATAAGTGTAGATAGTGGGTGTTGGCGGATAAGGGTGGGGCGGATATGATCACGCCATCCTACGTCACACACACACACACACACACACCATGGAACTTTCCATACTCCTTTTATTGCCATTGATAAGTAATCGGTAGCACCAACATTCAACATTATAGTATCTAAGTATTCTCCATAATTGATCTCTCCCTAATGTTTTTTGGCATTTATTATTTTTATCTATAAGTAGCTTTTCCCTTGCCTTATTTATGTAATTAGAGAGTTATAATTATGAATATATTTATGTAATGTGAGTGCGGTCAACCCGCCCTTATTTCTACTGTCAGCACTTTTTGAAGGCGCTAAGCGTCCCTTGTGCCGGCTCCTGCAGTCTCTTTCCAGGGTGTAACGCTGTACCACGCAGAGGACATCCGTTGTCCCGTACACGCCGCACCCTTCTCCAGAACTCTGTACATATATCTAAATATACATACTTTTTATACGTTCACCTTTGACATTCACCTGAAAACCATAGAAACTCATTAAGAGTGACTTTACCTATTATGGAAAGGTAATAAACTACGAGTAATGAACAGTGTCCACCAGTAATTGATAATTAAAAAAACACACTGGATCATTTGGTGGCAGCTTAATGAGATATGAATAACTAACTCCAGTGCCAAGTGCAACAACAATAAACACTGGTTGAAAGTGAAGTGGTGAACGGACACAGTGAACGGATAACATGACAAGCAGTGGCAGGGTAGTGAGGAGAGCAAAGGAGCGAGCCGGCGTTGTTTACAGAACTGACGCTGACACACCAAAACACTCGCACACAGCCAAGAGCGACGCACCTAACGGTCTCGCCTTACTCACCCAGCCTGCCACTCCCAAGATTCACTTCTCCCTGTTATAAAAGAGGACACTTAAAAGACTAATAATTCTTTGGTATCCCCTCAGTCTAATTACTCGTCGTAGATTCTCGGCGAAGACATCATCGGCGTAGACATTCCCGGCGCAAACCAACACATCTCCCACCTGCAGGAATAATGTAGGATTCTACAAGGACACCACTATCCTAAGAGGAGCTTCCCAAGACGGAAGGAGTCTTTCTAAGAAGAGGATATATATATATATATATATATATATATATATATATATATATATATATATATATATATATATATATATATATATATATATATATATATATATATATATATATAGACATATATATACATATATATTACATATATATATACATATATATACACATATATATACATACATATATATATATATATATATATATATATATATATATATATATATATATATATATATATATATATATATATATATATATATATATATATATATATATTTTTTTTTTTTTTTTTTTTTTTTTTTTTATTTTTTATTTATTTTTTATTTTATTTTTTTTTTTACGTGTGAATTTCTCCGGCTACAGTCGTGAGTACAGACATTTAGTGGTACGCTACACCAATATTAAATAAAACACTTGTGGTAACGCAAACACAACTCCAATTAAAATAATTTAGTTATCCTCTTAAACACCGTTTTCTTTTTCTGCTGGACAGAACGCTCGTTCTCGTTTTCTCTTAAGAGTTCAGGGATAGCTAAGTTAATTCTATTTCTGTCCCTTTACCTTCAATTGTGTTAAAATTTTCATACTTCTAACAATACATTCATCCTTTAAGGGTGGAAACGCCTTTGGACGATGGAAACGTAATGTAAGTGTGTAATTAATAGCTAATTAAGGATAGTAATAATACCACATTTATGGCTAAAGCTGAGAAGTTAGCTGAAATTTATGAACTGGAGTGTCATTCCCAAGCGGAAAATAGTGATACTAGATCATCAAAAGCATTATCAAAGGGACTAAAACTCACTACAGTGGTAAATACCGTGCCTCATGAGGACGGAAACGTGTTGATTACAAGATCAGGGAATATATACCCATCATTATCAGCAGCAACCATGTCTAACCCTAATGCTTCTGCTTCAGCCTGTACTGGCTCTCCTCATGCCTTGCATGCATCTACTACACTTAAAGTACTTCCTATTCCTGAAATAATATCAGCACTTCGCGGAGAAAACCCGCAAGAAAGAGCTCAAGATTTCATCCGTTTGGTGTGAGGATGTTATGACAAGATCACCGATGAAGACAAGATCTCTTTCGTCAGGTTTAAATTGGTTGGAGAAGCAGCACGCATGATGAATACCAGCGCTATTAGTCCGCTTGAAATAGGGACTAGTTATGCAAATTTCAATAAAAATTTCTTGAACATTTTTGGGGGTAAGAGTCAAACTGACCTCATGGTACTAGCATCCAAGGTGGGTCTTAGA
Organism: Scylla paramamosain; assembly: GCF_035594125.1. NCBI lineage: Eukaryota > Metazoa > Arthropoda > Malacostraca > Decapoda > Portunidae > Scylla > Scylla paramamosain. The sequence continues at coordinate 1,882,880 of NC_087165.1, forward strand.
TTTGCAGCTGAAATTAACTCCCTTCACGAAATGAAAGCCTTAATCCCTACACATCAGTTCGCAACGGACTTCATGGATGTCTTACGACTTAACAACTGGTTCCAAGGAAACAGTATGACAGAAACAGATTTCAGAAGACTTCTGGAATTCATCTTTTACATATCATTGGTGAATGGGGAAGTGAAGAAAACCACAAGTGATTTCAGTTTTAAACTTGGAGACACAGCAGCTGACCTTGCAGTCCTGATTAGAGAGAAAAGGAGGCTACCTGGTACCCCTCCGGAAACTTAAACCTCACTGGTTGCTCCACTCATGGATGACGACCAATACCAACCTTGTGCGGCAGCCATGGCAAAGCCTGGAAATGTTTGTTCGTACTGCCATAAAACATGTCATATTGAAAAAAAAATGTTTTAAGAAACAAAAGGACCAGAAATTGGCAGCAAATATATCTGACTCGGAGAAGAAAACAAAAGAGGGTAATCTCTCTATTAGACCAAAACCAGGTGCATCGTCCCACGTGAATACAGGTAAGACAAAGTCCTACAGGGACGTCGCTACCCAATACTGCCTCATACATGGCCAGTTTAAACATTCATCAGAGCTATGTAAAGATGTAATCAATATGAAAATTGAAAAACAGGCCAGAGTTAACCTGAACAGTACAAGGCAGTCGGGGGAAGACCAGCACAGAGTAGTAAACAAATCAGACTAAAACATCTAAATGCGCAAGACGCTAAGGCAGCAAATTCTTCTGACATGTCAGTGTATTCAACCATAAATGCTGCCAACAACCAAACAGACATAATGGCATTACCAACTAGGGTAGGTAAGCATCGCTTATCTTTGGCTGTAGACACTGGAGCCACAGTAAACGTGATCTCTGAAGAATCTTACAAGATTCTGAAATGGAATTCACGCGATGGTAAATAGATGCTTCGTCCAAGTGACTTGAATCTTTCTGGTGTCACCGGGGCTGCCCTGAAAATCTTAAGAAAAATTTCCTTGCCAGTAAGTCTATCTAAGAATACTCAGCCTATACAAACTGATTTCTATGTAGTCAGTAACTTTAAACTTCCTTCTGACGGCTTGTTAGGGCTTAGAGCCATGAAGTCTCACCAGATAGTAATCAATCTAAAACAAAATACAGTCATGTACTGTGGACAACATCTGGAAGGGATTAAACATCCTGCACCTTTGGTTTCCAGGCAACCCAGTAACGGTTCTTTATTATGGAAGGGACAAAGATCCAATGGGGAGCCTCAAACAATTGCATCTGTCCAGTCTCCTATGAGAGATACGGATATAACAGAAGCATGGAGGGAAGCCAAAGCAATTGTCAATGCCATTTATGACGTTCCTGCTCGTTTGGCAAAACGGAGAACAATTCGTGTTCCAGAAGCTCCTGTAAGCAGTGACATCTGTCTTGAAGGTATAGGTAATGTCAGGCGATTGGCTGTTGAATCGACTCTTTCCACAATTAGAAAGGGTCATGTCACTGATGCCTTGGTGGTGAACATTACTGGAGGTTCTGTAAGGATCATACAAGGTCTTTCCTTGGAAAGTGCCTGGTTTATGACAAGAAAGTGGTGCCAGAACCCAGTTTTCTGCCTGGAGCCTGCGTCTCTTCGGTGAGTCAGTCTACTGTTGACACCGAGCTGGGGCAGGCGCCAACCCTATGTTCGTTTGTCAATGTTGTGGACTACCCCGAAATGAGGCCCGCACTCTTGGACTTAATGGGGAAGTATCGCAATGTCCGGGCACTACCTGGAGAACCTTTAGGTGTGACCGATCGAGCGGAACACCACATTAGGTTAAAACGAAATACTAAGCCAGTATATATACCAGCTTATCGTTTGTCTCATAGTCAGAGGGCCACTGTAGATGACATGATTCATGACATGATTGACAAGGGAGTGATTCAAGAATCGTGCTCTCCTTGTAATTCACCAACCTTTTTGGTTTCCAAGAAAGATAAATCTTTCAGGTCAGTAATCGATTTCCGACAGGTCAATGATGTCACTGTGGATGATCATTATTCTTTACCTGTCCTGAGCGACCTTCTGTTGTCTTTAGGTCGTGGAAACAAAATTTTATCTACTTTAGACCTGTTGTCAGGATACTGGCAGGTTCCCTTAGCACCCACTTCACGGGAAATAACGGCGTTCAGTACGCCTAATGGCCATTATGAATGGTTACGCATGCGTTTTGGATTAAAATCCGCTCCGGATTCCAGAGAATAATTAACAATATTTTCACGGGTTTATTTGGCAAAACAGTGTTTGCATACCTTGATGATATAATCATCGCTAGTAATGATCAAGAGCCCCATCTAAAGAGTTTAAAATTAGCCCTACAGAAGCTTGAGGAAGCTGGACTTAAAGGAAAGCTTTCTAAATATGAATTTCTAAAAGCCAAAATAAAATTTCTTGGCCATGTAGTCGATGATGAAGGAATCTACACAGTGGATGAAAAGGTCATAGCTCTGCAGAAGTTTCCTCAACCTAAATCGGTGGAGAATGTCAGATCTTTCCTAGGCCTTGCAGGATATTACCGTCCTTTCATCAAGAATTTTGCGGCAATTGCATCCCCATTTACTAAACTCCTTAAAAAGGATGTTGCTTTCCATTGGGATGCTGCTCATGAACAAAGTTTCAATAAATTAAAATCACTACTAACAAATGCACCTGTACTTGTTTTCCCAGAGCATTCAGAGCCGTTCATTATTTGCACGGATGTTTCTTCTCTAGGATTAGGAGCAGTAATGATGCAGACAGATGCCAGAGGCAAAAACTATGTAATAGTATATGCAAGTCGTGTGCTTAATTCAGCAAAGTCTAATTACTCTGTCACTCATCAAGAAACACTTGCAGTAGTTTGGGCTTTAAAACATTTTAAGGACATTATCCTTGGATATCCAATTACAGTCTACACGGTTCATGCACCCGTTATTGAACTGTTCAAAGGGAAAAATTTAACTGGACGAGTGGCAAGATGGTACTGTACCATGGGGGAATTTGCTCCAGTAGTCAAGTACTTGCCAGGTCGTGCTAATGTAGTAGCCGACGCACTTTCACGAAATGTGCTTGCAGGAGCTGTCAGTGACTCGATCCCTGTAAATAACTTCACCTTGAAGGAATTAGGTAAAACACAGCGAGAGCATGAAATATGGTCTAAGATCATACATGCTCTGGAGTCCGGCGAAGAAGATAATCTTCCACGTCTAAATATACCATTCTCTCAATTCTTCAAGTCACCAGACAATGTTCTGTGTCGACATAATCCCCAAATGGGAGATTCTATTAAGCAGCACATCATTCCTGAGAGTTTAGTCCCTGTCATACTTATCTTAGTGCACATGCCAAGTGCGGGACATCCAGGAAGAGAGCAGCGCGTAAAAGCTACTATTGGCCTACCATGCGCACTGACATAGAAAATTATGTTGCCAAGCAAAGCACAAGGGTGCGGTAAAAGAACCCGCCCCAATACTGGAATATCCACTACCTGAGCGACCTTGGGACATTGTCTCCATTGATCTTCTTCAATTACCCAAAAGTCAAAAAGGCTCGCAGTACCTACTTGTGTGTGTAGACCATTTTTCAAGGTTCGTGGTTCTCTCACCTTTAAAGGAAAAATCTGCTAAATATGTAGCGCATGCGCTAGTAGCTAAATTGTTTTGTCCATACTCACAGAAATGATGGCTAGGCAAACAAGCGTGCGATCCCTGTCACGATACAGGTTGGAGACATAGTTAAAGTTCATCATCCGGACAGGATCTCCAAATTCTCCTCAGAATTTAGTGGACCATGCTTGGTTGTCCGCCAGTTACATGGTAATAAATTTGAGGTGCATGACCCTCTTCTTAACACTGTTGAGATAGTACATAATGATCGGCTTGTGAAGACTAATGCTCAGATCGAATCATCAACAGAGAGTACTACTGACCAGGTTACAAACCATAATTCTACTAATACTATAAAGACGCATAGGTACAACCTGCACTCACGCAGCTAATTGCCTGCATTATTTACAGATGGCACTGGGCCTCCTGGTTACCTACTTGAGCATGCTGCAGGTGCTACAAGCGTCCACTGCGTTGCATGTCAAACCTGGGGCTCTCACCACACATCTTGGGGAAGTTACCTTAATAGATGTTCTTCTGGTTCGATATCCTTTTTCTACCTTATTTTCCGTACCTTCGGACCTCGACACTGTCTCAAAAACTTTGGATAACTCCTTTCATGAAATGGAATCCTTACTTACAGACGCAAGTTTTCTCTCAAACCATAATCAAAGCAAGGGTAGAATTTTTGCATGGAAAATTGAACCAATCTCAGCATGATTACAACCTTCATCCAGTGCACGCTCGTACCAAAAGAAGACTCATAAATGGGTTGGGACAACTGTCTCAATATCTCTTTGGCACCGCCTTGGACGAGGATGTACAGGATTTAAGGAAACATTATGATCAACTAATAACGGTTGCAGCTACTAATAAGAAGGTCCTGAACCTGCATCACAATAAAATAGTTAAATTAGAATCTAATCTCAGTGAGTTATTACAGTACTCAAATGATTTATCAACTCTGCTTGATAATGCTTTACATAGTTTAGATGTGATAAATCACGTTGTGGTTATAGATCAAGCTTTGCATGTATTTGAAGCTTCCATGGGTTCAATTCTCTCCATTATTGAAGCGATAATTCGCAACATGGTGGATGCTGTCAATGGCAGAATAACAACTTCACTATTTCCTGAAGAGGATTTGCTTCACACACTAGGAATTGGTCAGTCAATCTACAAATTGACACCACTGTATGCAGCGAACATGATCCAATATTACTATCCATTGCTAGAAGCAACCTTGACCATAGATGCAATAATTGTAAACATACCTTTTAAATCTCAGGATCATTTTGAGGCCTATGAGATTAAACCTTTCCCATTCTCCGTTAATAATTCTGTGATGACACTGGACATGAATCCTTCCTTAGTGCTAATAGCCAAGGACTTTTCATTATATAAAATTGGAGATTTAACTGAATTAAAACGTTGTAAATCTTTATATTCACATTTGTACCATTGTTCAAGTATCCAATTTGCCTTCTTACCTGTAGTAAATGGTATCTGTGAAGTCGTCTTGACACGTTCAGAGGCGTCTGCAGCTCTATCACTCTGTCCATGCAAGCATGTGGTTTTAAAACCTATTTTCAATTGTAACTGTCATGGATATCATTACTTTTATTTCACAGAAACATTTTGTCTCCGTGCCTTGACCAGAAGGGACAACCTCTGAGGAGGTTATAGGACATTATGCGGTACAAGATACTTGTCATGTACGTTCTATTAAACTAACCACTGGCCCTTCTAGGATTCACTTAGCTTTCACGACAGACCTTTCATATAGGGTTTTCCCTGTCACCTCCCTGGAGAATCTGACAAAGTCAAGGATTTCTTTAATAACAAACTCCTTATCCACTCTTTCCTTCTCAAACACAGAAGAGTTTTCAGAGGCTCTAGAGACATCTTTAACAGTATAACTGAAACCTGGAATTCTCTGTCCAAGTGTCCTGACAGCTTGCCTTATTTTCATGTTCTTGATAATGTTTTTATATGTGTGTGTTAGGAAAGCCTTAAATTTGTATGCATATCTTGATAGTAGACGTAAACGTCATAATGAAGGAGTTTCATACACATAACATGGTTAGGTACAGTGTATTCGCGAGGACGCGTCAAGTAGGCGACCGAGCGATGTAACGGTGTCACATGATTAATAATAATATGTATTGTATTTATAATGCCTTGCCTGATTAGCAATATAAGTGTATGTATACATACATACATAAGTGTAGATAGTGGGTGTTGGCGGATAAGGGTGGGGCGGATATGATCACGCCATCCTACGTCACACACACACACACACACACACACACACCATGGAACTTTCCATACTCCTTTTATTGCCATCGATAAATAATCGGTAGCACCAACATCATAGTATCTAAGTATTCTCCATAATTAATCTCTCCATAATGCATTTTGGCATTTATTATTTTTATCTATAAGTAGCTTTTCCCTTGCCTTATTTATGTAATTAGAGAGTTATAATTATGAATATATTCATGTAATGTTAGTGCGGTCAACCCGCCCCTATTTCTACTGTCAGCACTTTTTGAAGGCGCTAAGCGTCCCTTGTGCCGGCTCCTGCAGTCTCTTGCCAGGGTGTAACGCTGTACCACGCAGAGGACATCCGTTGTCCCGTACACGCCGCACCCTTCTCCAGAACTCTGTACATATATCTAAATATACATACTTTTTATACGTTCACCTTTGACATTCACCTGAAAACCACAGAAAGTCACTACGAGTGACTTTACCTATTACTCAAAGGTAAGAAACTAATGAACAGTGTCCAACGGTAATTGATAATTAAAAACCACTCTGGAACATGCATACAAAGCCTCTAATTTGTTAAAAAGAAAAAAATTCTGAAATATGTGTGTTAGTGTTTATGAGCGTCTTAGGCACTGAAACGCTATAAAAAAAAAAAAAATGCATCAAAAACACCCTGTATGGTACAATAAAACATCATTACGAAAAACATGTCTTTTTTTGTGATTTTGAGCTTACGTACCAAAACGCTAATCACATACAAAACATTCTTTATGGACAAATAAAAAAAGAAATTACCAAAGACAAGTATTTTGAGTGTTTTGAGCTTGTTACCCATCAAAATGGCAAAATGCATAGAAACTAACTTATATTGCTAAACGAAAGACCATTACGAGAAAAGTATATCATCAGTGATTTTGAGCATCTAAAATACAAAAACTTTAAAATGCATGAATACCACTCTATATGTAGAAAGAGATCAAACTTACCAACACCGTGTTTATATATATATATATATATATATATATATATATATATATATATATATATATATATATATATATATATATATATATATATATATATATATATAGTCACCAAAACGATAAAAAGCATGAAGATCGCCTTATGTGGGAGTGCAAAACATTACAAAAAACGTTTTTTTTTTTTTTTTGAGCTTCTTACGTACCAAAACGATGAAAGGCATGCAAAACACCTTTTATGGTGAAACAGAATAACATAATAAAAAAATAAGTATTTCTATAGTTTTAGAGCTTGTTTCGTAGAAAAACGCGAAAATGCAAGCAAAGTACCATATAAGTGAAAACGATAAGACATTATGAGAAACATTTATTATGAGTGTTTTTTTTGTGTGTTTCTTAGACTCAAAAACGCGAAAACGCGTTATCACAACTGTATATGGTGAGATAGAAGAACATTGCCAAAATCATGTATTTTGAATGTTTTTCCCATTGTTAAGTACCGAAACACGAAAATACATGTAAAGTCCTTTGCATACAGAAACGAAACGATAGTTCTAGAAAACTGTATTTTGAGCAGTTATGTGGGTTTTGGGAAGAAAAACGCTAGAAAAAACATGGATATCACCCAATAATGTAATACAAAACAACATGCGAAAATTCTAAAAAGCATAGAAAACACCTTAAAGGAAAAACAAAATAATAATATCAAAAACAATTATTTTGAGTGTTTTCATTTGTTATGTACAAAAGTGCCAAAAAGCATGCAAGGTATCCTACATGGGGAAACGAGAAGACATTTCGAGAAACGTGTATTATGAGTGTTTTTGAGCTTCTTCGGTATCAAAACGCTAAAAAGCATGAATTGCATATATACAAAAATCCTTAATAGAGAAAGAAAATAACATTACCAATAACAAGTATTTTGAGTGTTTTTGAACTTGTTACGTATAAAATCAAAAGCTTTTCGTCTCATCAACTCCTCTCCTCTAACTGACTGTCTTCAGCCTCTCTCTCACCGCCGCAATGTTGCATATCTAGCTGTCTTCTACCGCTATTTTCATGCTAACTGCTCTTCTGATCTTGCTAACTGCATGCCTCCCCTCCTTCCGCGGCCTCGCTGCACAAGACTTTCTTCTTTCTCTCACCCATATTCTGTCTACCTCTCTAACGCAAGAGTTAACCAGTATTCTCAATCATTCATCCCTTTCTCTGGTAAACTCTGGAACTCCCTGCCTGCTTCTGTATTTCCACCTTCCTATGACTTGAATTCCTTCGAGAGGGAGGTTTCACGACACTTATTCATCAATTTTTGACCACTGCTTTGACCCTTTTATGGGACTGGCATTTCAGTGGGCATTTTTTTATTAGATTTTTGTAGCCCTTGGCCAGTGTCCTTCCCACATAAAAAAAAAAAAAAAAAAAAACGCCAAAATGTAAAGTACCTTATATGGGTAAAAGGTATGAATAACATTTATAACTTTTACCGTTTTTGAGATTATTACTTACAAAAACTCCAAAGTGTCTGAAAAGTACCTATATGGGGAAACGAAAAAGAAAAAAAATACGAAAAATGTGTATTTTGTTAGTTACATTGTTAGTACCAAATCGCCGAAATGCATGCAAAACCTTCTATTTGGGGAAAGGAAAAGACATCACCAGAAATGCATCTTTTAAGTGTTTTCGAGAGTGATATGCTCCAAAACGCTAAAAAGCATGGAAATCACGCTGCATGGGAATATAATACAAGTTTACGAAAAAAGGGCCTCTTAAATATTTTTTTTGCTTATTACGTACGCAAATGCTAAGACGCATACAAAAAACATTTTATGGAGAAACAGAATAATTTTACCATAAATAAGTATTTTGAGTGTTTTGAGCTTGTTACGTACAAAAAAAAAAATCATGCAAAGAACTCTATATTAGGAAAAGAAAAAAAAAAAATACAAGAAACGTGTATTAAGAGTGTTTTTGAGATTCTTAGGTTCCAAAACGCTAATACGTATGAATAGCACTCAATATAGATAAAGAGAAAAACCGAAAAAAAAACATGTGTATTGAGTGTGTTTCACATTGTAAGGAGCCATAACGCCAAACTCCATGCAAAGCACCCTATATGGTGCAAGAAAATATCTCCAGAAACATTCCTTTTGAGTGTTTTGGAGCTAGATTCTAAAGGACCTTATATAGGAAAAGAAAACATCATTATAGAAAACTTATTTTCTGAGTGTTTTTGAGCTATTTACCCATAAAAAAAAAACTATAACGCATACAAAACACCCTTCATGGATAAAAACAATAGTGTTACCCCCCCCCAAAAAAAAACAAGAATTTTAAATGTTGTTAGGTACTAAATCAGAACAACATTACCCAAAAAAAACGTGTCTTTCGAGTGAATTTCGTCCTCTTTTAGAGATTTTGGTGAATCTTTTGCTGTTGCCTTGGATATATCAAAAGCTTTTGATAGAGTCTGGCACAAAGCTTTCATTTCCAAACTACCCTCCTACGGCTTCTATCGTTCTCTCTGTAACTTCATCTCAAGTTTCCTTTCTGACCGTTCTATTGCTGCTGTGGTAGACGGTCACTGTTCTTCTCCTAAATGTATTAACAGTGGTGTTGCTCAGGGTTCTGTCCTGTCACCCACTCTCTTCTTATTATTCATCAATAACTTTCTAAACCAAACTTCTTTTCCTAACCACTCTTACGCTGATGATACCACCCTGCACTTTTCCACGTCTTTTCATAAACATCCAACCCTTCAGTAAGTAAACATTTCACGCAGGGAAGCCTAACAACGCCTGACTTCTGATCTTCCTAAAATTTCTGATTGGGGCAGAGCAAACTTGGTATTGTTCAATGCCTCAAAAACTCAATTCCTCCATCTATCAACTCGACACAACCTTCCAGACAACTATCCCCTCTTCTTCAATGACACTCAACTGTCCCCCTCGTCTACAATGAACGGTCTGTCCTTTACTTATAATCTGAAGTGGAAACTTCACATCTCATCTCTAGCTAAAACAGCTTCAATGAAGTTAGGTGTTCTGAGACGTCTCCGCCAGTTTTTCTCACTCCCCCCACCCCCCACCCAGATGCTAACTTTGTACAGGGGCCTTATCCGTCCATATATGGAGTATGCTTCACATGTCTGGGGGGAGTTTCACTCATACCGATTTTCTAGACAGGGTGGAATCAAAAAGCTTTTCGTCTCATCAACTCTCTTCTAATTGACTGTCTTCAGCCTCTCTCTTATCGCTGCAATGTTGTTTGTGTTACGAAAAACGTCTCTTCTCGGTGTTTTTTTAGATCCTTATGTACAAAACGGCAAAAAAATGCATGAAAAACATCCCTTACGCAGAAGTAGAAAAAACATTAACAAAAACAAGTATTTTGAGTATTTTTAAGCTTGTTACGTAGAAAAACGCTAAAATGCATGGAAACTACCCCATATAGAGAAA